>NC_136063.1:443855931-444007895 GCF_964261635.1 Lissotriton helveticus | reverse complement strand
CGGAGGATTTGCATTTATCTCCCTTTTAACGTGGGAGCATTTGACCTTGCTGACGTCGCTGGAAACATTCCCTTCCCCGGTGCATGCTGTAGATTTCACCAGGGCTGTACAACAGTGTGTTCATGCTGTTAGTCTGGCGTGGCAGCTCCTCTGTAGGTAGCACTCTTTACCAACAAGGCGAAACAGCAGAAGATGCATCTAAGCCCAGTGCAAGCTCCTCGGTGGCTGAGCTCCTGCACACAGCTCTTACTGAGCAGAGAGCCGGTGACTGGAGCTCTGAAGACCTCCAGTGTATTCTTTACACTTCCTGAGGATCGGAGTTGGAATATGAAAACCGGGAACGTCGCCACTGTGCAATCCATGAAATGGAGCACAAAAGAGATTGAACGACCGCCATTAAAGAAAATGTGGTAAAGCCACTCAAAGAGGGCCAAAGTAATGAAACCAGGATCAGAGCTATGGAAGGAAGCAATAAAACGAGGGCTGAGTAGCCAAGAAAGCGGCCACATTGACTGTCGGACCCTTTATCCGGCGCCTGTGTGACTGAAGGGCAGTCGGGCAAGCCTTGCGACAAGCATTGCCACTTTCCTTGGAAACACAAGACCCGGTGCTAATGATAGGTCACGGAATTGCAAAGCATCTTTTGTTCAGGGATTGCCTTCGGGAGAAGCTAAATATAAAAGACTTATTACTTCATGTCCATTTGGTATGTTTTATGTTGGGTTGACACCTTGAAAAAAATATGTTGAGGGTAAATGAACATACATTTGGTAGAAGAACAAGAAATTCACCATCAAGTTTTGTGATGTACTTTCGATGTCATAAGCAGAATATAGCTATACTTCAATGATAATGTCTTCTATTAACCGCCTCAGGACAGACACATTTTCTAAACACTTTAATTATCGCTTTCCAAATAAAGCTAATGGTAAATCGTACAGTGAGTCATAATTGGCATTGCCACAATGATTATCCAAAACATAAGGTTTGTCTCTTGTCTGATGCACCTTTTGTGTCACAAATTTTCTGTGCATCACATAACTACGACTATCCTAATTTATGGCATTCGTCAGCTGTGCCAGCCTTCGGGGTCTATGATACCTGTGCAGTCATTATTCTGTATTTAATTATCCTTTTCTTCACCTTGCTGTTGGTATGCATGGTATATAGGATGGTTGTTTAAACCCCCATCCTCAAAGCCAACCCCTCCGTCCCCCCGAGGCAGTCTTTGAAAGCCTGTTGCCTTCTCAGCACACGCAGAGGCCAGGTGATGCCCAGGAGGGGTCCCCAATATGTTGATAATTTTAGCCCATGTCTCCAGATCCTCCTCTGCCCCCTCATAAGTTCTCAGTGCCCACGTGATCAACTCCTCACCCAGGTCCATTCCAGCATATCTTTTTCTCTCAACTCTCATAGGGCATGGGGGATAGCCGACGTATCACTATACTGCACTTTATCAACAGTAATCCCAATACAGCAGTTGTTAGATTTTCCCTTTTCTGGGTCTGGGTATTAATCCTACAAGTAGGTGTTTGAGTGTGGTTTGTATGCTGACATTGATTATTGCTTTCAAGGTAGCCACTAACTCGCCCCAATATTCTATCAGTATTCTGCAACTCCAGGTCATATGTATAAAGGTCGCCTCCAGCCCACCACACCTTGGGCAGCTATAGAACCTATCTGGATGAAATGAGCATAAACAATTGCCCAAAGGTGTCAAGGCGCTGATAGCGGTTAGTCTTTGGAAGGAGGAGAGGCAGAAGAAGATATAAGGCCCCAAACACATCCATTAGAGATGAAAAAGCCACGTTTTTAGGTCCTTACATAATGGAGCATGAGCTTAAAAACTGGAGATGGAATAAGGAAGAGAATTCCAAAGCTTGGATGGCGCCACCGAAAAGCTGTGCCTCCCCATCTCGATTTCTTATACATAGGAACAGTTAAAAGATTGCTGCCTGAGGATCGCAACTGTCTGTGGGGAGTAAATCGTTGGAACATGTTTTAAGTCCTCCAGGCCCAACGTTATGGAGAGCCTTGTGAATGATGCAAAGAGCCTTAAGTGATTCATTTGTACTCAGGCAGCCAAGGAAGCTTCTGAATCCCAGCTGAGTCCAATTGTTATTTAGGAAAATCAGGAATCAGCCTGGCTGCTGCATTCTGGGCCAGCTGTTATTTAGCGAGTTCAGTCTTATTGATATCCAGGTACAGAGTATTGCAATAGTCCAATCTGAATAAAATAAGTGCCAAGGCCACTTGCTTACGAGCCTGGAAGGGGATATGATGAAACAATTTCCTAAGAGTCTTAATAATCCAAAAACAGGTTGAAACCATCCAGTTGACCTGCAGGTTGAACAGTATATTTTTATCAATCAATACTCCAAATTTGTTAGCGGAGACAATTAAAGTGGGTAAAGCCCCCAGCCTATCTGGTCACTGCAAGTCAGTCGATATTGATGGTAGACCACCAAAAATCAAGTCTTCCGTCTTGTCTCCATTAAGTCTTAGGCAGTTTTTATCCATCTGTGGCCATAGCTGTATACAGTTTTTGTAACTGGTAACAATTGCCTCTGTGTCCTTAGTGATAGACAGAATAATGTGTGTGTCCTCAGGATAGGACAAAGCTTGGAGCCCAAAGGAACTTATAAGTTCTGCCAGCTCAGAGACATACAAGTTGAATGTAGTAGGACTCCGGGAGGAGCCCTGAAGAACCCCACATGGCAAAGTTATGGACTCCGAACAGAACTGATCCGCCATAACTGTCTGTGACTAAAGCACTCAGAAAAGATTCCAAGAGCTTAAGCGCTAAGTCGCTCACCCCCAGTTCCTGCGGCCGGTCAACGGGTAGGGGACATGCCGTCAAAGTCTGCGGATGAGTCCAGAAGGATCAAAACCGTTGCTTGCCCTGTATCCACCATGGAACAGATTTTGTGTACTGCTGATACTAATGCAGTCTCAGTCCCATGGTTACCCATCAGCTGTGCGTTCAGGTTTTCTCCAGAATTTTAGTAGGTACAGGGAAATTGGTATGCAAAAAATGGAAGGACTCAGACTTTTTAGTATGTAGGTCCAGCATATATGCCCGTATGTATAGAGATATATCAAGAGGTATGCAGTTCCTAAGGAAGCGGACGGGATGGCCAGGGGGCGGTTGGAGTTACAGGTCAAGGAAGAAAGAATAGGGGGGGGATAGCTCCAATAAGGAGCAAGGGCCCTCACACACCCCAAGAGGTGTCATGCTTCATCATAGGGCAGCTCCTCGTTGAGCCGGCGCTGGCCCCCTATTCTTCCTTCCTTGACCTTTAAATCCAACCCCCCTCTGGCCATCCTGTCCACTTCCTTTGGAATTGCTTACCTCTTGATATATAGCAGGAAAATAGGCCAATAGTTATTTAGTTCGGCAGGGTCCAGATTTGGCTTTTTGAGGAGAGGCTTGACAGTAGCCTTATTCCAAAGTCGAGGAAAACACCCAGAAGTAATTGTTTTATTTAAAGTTCCTGTGAGATCTGAAAAAAATGCTTTCCCCATTCATCATTTGGTACAGGCTGTGGCAGATCATACTCCAATCATTGTTGAACCTTCTTGGGTGATGTATTAAAGTCAGTCTTTAGTGCCCTATATTGCTGTGAGACCAATCTCTGTTCCCTTCCCAAATCCACTCTTACGTCTGGAGTTGAGTAGGCCTCTGAGCAGCAGGATAGCTCCCAGACTGTTTTTTTGCATTCACCAAACTGAATGCAGTGACACACCTCCATCCTAAGCATCTCATTTGTCTCCTCAAAGGTAATATTTGTTTCTCTTAGTTACAAGTGCTCTAGGAACCGGCCCTCTCCTCAATGAGCCATGGACATGTCCCTGCTGATTCGCCAGAAAGGCTGTAGAAATTAGATTTGAACTGGCCTAGAGAAGAGGGGGTGTTGCAGGGCCCTCTTGACAGTTAATTTCCCATGCTGATGCCTTGTGGGGCACATTATATGGATACTCTTTTGGCAATGCAAAAACAGTTCTTTACTAACTGTTGCAACATGGAGAAAGACCCTCCTTGCACACAGGCAGGCTACTGGGCTCTCTCTCCCTTTGCTGCTTCACGGGCAGCTCTTTTTCTGCACATCTTTCACAATACTTTATTACAAACAGTCAATAATAATTGACTTTCAGGTTATTGATTGAAGACGGAAAAAACATAAAAGACCTCTGACCCCATAAGCCCAAAGTCTGACCTAATCCTCTACACATTCTTTATTTCACTTACAGAAATACAAGCAAAGCATTCTTCTGCTCGAGAATGCATGTGTGTTTGCGGTAAATGTAATTTAAATGGAGTTTGTGCTTTTATCATTGTGCACCTAGGACCCCCGTGTGTTCTAAGCTAATTTAATTTTCCTGCACACATTGTCTACTCCGGTCACAATCTGTTTGGAGTGTGCTGGTGATGTCATGTGCTAAACCCATAAATATGTTCATGTTGCTAAACTCTGCAATATCGGCCCCCTGTAACAAAATCGGCCGAAACCAGCCAATACAAACAGCTCGGCCGCATACCTCCTCCCCCACAGGGAGACCGGCCAAGCAGTTTGCCAGGGCCAGTTTTGGTTCCCAGTCCGGCCCTAATTGAAAACCTGTCAAGTTACTTATCCCATTGTGTCCACAAGTGAACTTTTCACCTTATTCTGGTCAGTGCAAGACCTGGGCCTAAACTGGTTTGTAGCCACTTACAGCTGTTTTCTACTTGTGTTTGGTGTTGCGCTGTGTTCTTGTGTTTTACATTTTCTGTGTTTTTTATATTTTTAGCGGTGTATCTATATTTTATATTTCCTACAACATGGTCGATGCATGGCCAATGTCATGGAAGAGGGTCGCTCCCTCTTTAGCAGCTTGCCAACAATCTCCCAGATGTGTCCACTACTTTACATAAATTAAGCATGCGTTCTCTAAGGGTGAATTTGTCTAATGGGTCCCTTGTTTGACCTACTTTACACCCAGTTTCCATTAATTCTGCCTTATTCCGGAGTTTCTTGTCTCTGAAGCTGTGATAACCATTCCTCTTGTTGAGTCAAATCATAATTTAGCTGCGGTCTCGTTTCAATTATTTTATTTACACATTCTCATCTTACAACTACCTTTAATGCTTCCACTCTGAAGCTGTTCCGGTAGTGGTGGAGGTGGTACCCCTGTTACTCTCAATACATTTGCCTATCTATGTTTTGATGTTCAACCAATAGGTCCCCTCTGTAGTTTTTCGGGATATAGTCGCCATGTGGGGATTTGGGTATGTGTCCGCTCATCTATCAGTAATGGTGAGGGATCTGAGAGGATTCTTTCCCAAGTATTGTTCAGCATGTATTTTTGTGCCCAGGTCTCATCTGATCAATATGAGGTCCAGTTTACTAAGCGTCTTGTGCATGGCTGAGTGTAAGGAGTACCCCCTCCTGGTTGGATGTAGAACTCTCCAGACATCAATGCTGTCCATCTTGATCATAACCTTCTTCAGTACTTTCTCCATTGCCGGTTTTGTGCATCTCCTGGATGGGTGTCTTGTCCTAGTCCTCATCCAGAATACATTAAAAATCCCTTTCCCATACTGGCAGGGTTTGTCGATGTAAGGTCTCACCAATTCCAGAATAGACCAAAATTGTCCTGTCATCTACTTTCAGTGCATATAAATTAAGGATGCATACCTCTACTCCATGTAGAACACCGTACACATTAGTGTGTCTGCCGATGTGTGCCTATGTCTGTCTGCTGTTGAATAGCGATGTAGAAATGAGACCCCTGGTGCTACCCAAAATTACACTGCCCTTGCTTAGTATGAGGAGGAGGATAACTGGCCTGTCCAGTTTTCCTGACCTTGCTGTCCTCAAGAGCCGTGAGATGGTTTTCTCCCAGGAATTCAATCTCTTTAAATACCTTCTAAGCAATGTAAAAACCCTATACCAGTTCAGCTACTCCTTAAGGCCTAACACATGCCAGTGCATTTATGTGGATTTAACCATAAGTCAGCAGCCAGGCTGCATTTCTTAGGGCCACATCGTCTTGTGGTTTGCGAGCCATTACCCCTGTCTGTTTATGTACATAATGTGGTAACTTGTCTAGAAAGCAGTATTGAGAGTTGCCGGTAGGTAACATCTGCGACATCGGCTGTACAACTATACACTCCAACCCCTAGGCATACACTTTGGAAAGAAATTATCTGTAATCTCCCCATTCCTTACTGCTGGCAGGTGCTACTTTTTCCTGCTCAAAATCTAATGTCCCGAAGTAATAAACTTTTAGAAAAACAAACTACTATCCTCACTAAACCAAAATCTAATTGACGGATGGTGGGGACGGGGTGTGGCTCCCAGACGCCCGTTCATTGTCCAGTAGGTAAAGACCATACAACAAAAACAGTGGTGGAGCGTGGCAAAATGCTTCACATCCAACAGTATTTTTTTAAATGTATGCCCACTAAGAACAACACTAGATTATGTCAATGAGTTGGATATCGAATCGTCTAAGGGGATAGTAAAATATCTGTTTAGGGGGTATGGAGTTAATCTCTCTCTTAGATTTTGGTATCAGGCACTAAGCCCACACCCTATGCGGTTAATTGAAGCAGCAAGAGGTAAATGGATACAGCGTGCGGTGTTGAAATTAGTGACCAACAATGGGACAGGTATTTCAGCTTAAGTTTCACCTGTTTTAGGGGCGCACATTTCCAGTGGATGGCTTTCTTCAACAGGTGGATGCTCTGCGTAATGCCATGGGCTCTGAATAAAATGTTTCCTTCATTATCTTAGAGGTGCCCAACATGTAACTCGGAGGGAGACTGGTTACACATGTTTTGTTCCTGCAATTCCCTCAACTTTTTGGGGAAATTGTGGTCAATGCAGTTAGTTGGACCACTCAAGAAACTGTCTATCCTTCACAAGTGTGGCTCTTCTAGGTCTGGTGGATTGGCACTTCCATAAAACCTAGTGTTGGAAAGTGGGTTATTGGTAGGGGCAAATGTAGGTCTGCCACTGGCAATAAGGCCACTAACACATGGTTGGACCCAGCATAGGTCTTAGAAAATTATTCCTATGCTCAGCTCTTGGTAACGTGTCTGCGAGCAGACAGGTTTAACTTCAAGACGAGTATGTAAAGCATTTAAAAACACAATTTCAGTAAATAATTAAGACACAACACAAAATAAAAATCCAACACCAATTTATAGAAATGGGTAATATTGTTATCTTTTAAATGACACCAAAACGAAAAAGATCCACTGTAGGGAACCAGAGATATGAATTTTTAAAGATTAATCTTTTTCTAGTGCTTAGAAACCAACAGTGCCCCTTTTAGTCATTTCGTTTTCTCTGTCAGGGACACCTTTAGAAATTGTTCTGGAGAATCTCACCAAATGTGTTGTGCGCCTTCTCCAGCAGGCGGGGTCCAGTAAGAACTCCTTTCTATAGTTCTGCTTGCGGGTCCCAAAGTATCCAACACACAATCCAAGGTTCTGGAATCTCCAAGAGGGTCCTTGAAAGTGTAAAACTTCAATTTCGCAATCCACTTGAACAAAACCCTTACAAATCCACTGGTACTCCAGGCTGGGAATTCTTTGCGGGGATGTCCAGGGGAGCTCTGTTAACCTGTAGCTTGCAGGGAGTCCACTCTTTTGTCCTTCTTGCTTCAGTAAGTTTCAAGCAGCAGATCTGGAGGGCTCTGCCCGTCTCAGATACTTATTCAAAATTCTCTGGATCAAGCAGCAGGTCACTCCTGACCAATGAGAGCAGGGTAACTCCTCAAAGCAATGACCACATCCTGTAGAGTGTGGCATTATTTTGTCCCAGAGTGCATCAAATTTTCCAAATCCATAATGGCTGATTTTCCAGCAGAGAGTCAAGACCTGGCTAACACCCCCAGGGATGGCTTATTTCCTTAGACTCTCCCACTACCATCTGCACATGCCTTCCTTAAGCCTAGCCCTGACTCTGGGTCAAAAGTGTAAAAGTGTAACTGACACCCAGGCATCCCCTCTGCCTTTGAAGAGTATGGTTTACAACAACCAACCCCCTGTCCTGGCATTCCTATGGACCAGCACACTGCCCTCCCAGCAGAGCTGGTAACCCCAGGGGCTCTTCATCACCCTTTCAAAGCAGCCTGGCTAATCCACTTAACTCTGACCAATCAGGGCAGACTACTGGAAGGCTAAATTTGGACTTACAAACAAGAAAGTCTTATAACTTCTTGTATGTACACTTTAGGAGAAATACAACAATATGATATTGTTGGATTTACTACTACCATTCTGGGAAGTCTTTGAATGGCCTGTCTAGTCCTCTCCTATCAATAATTATTCCTCAATGAATTCCTACAATGTTAACCTATATAACAAGGGATTTGCAATGGGAAAACTGACTTGGGCCATTTTTCCAGCACCAGGACTTTCAAAAACATATTTTATAAGTACTTGCCTTATATCTACAGCACAGGAACCCCACCCTGTGTGCAACTAGGGGAGACTCTAGGGGTTCTGAATCTGTAGAAATATTGCAGATTCTCCTTTTACTGTGCTCCTAGCATCAAAGTCGAATTTGAGCAGCACTTTACCACAATGTGTGGAGTGAAATGTGAAATTTCACTTTACCCAGGCACATAAAAACTCATTTTATAAGGGTGTACCTTATAGATAACTGACCCCCGCCCCCCCCACCCCTGGGATACCTAGGGGAGATCCGGGGGGGCCCTAATATGCCAAAACATTGTAGGTTATCCATTTTAAGTACCCCTGCCACCAAAGTCGAGTTTGGTGACAATTTACTTTTTAAAAGTAGTCCTGGCACCCAGGGCTGTTTTTAAAGTGACCTCTTGGGGACTTATAGGTAGTTTCAATCCCCCGCCCTATTATATGCTAGGGGCGTATGGGGTAGGTCATGCCAATTACAGTAGTACCCCACCATACCATAATGGACCCTAGTGTATGTTAAGTGTTTCAACTGTATTCTAATGTGTCTCTTTCTGCTTAGCACTGGCCCTGGGCCTTGTTAGGCAGAGCCCAAGGTCAGTCAAAATCAGTTACCACCAGTATCAGTTAGCAAAAAGTTGGGGGGTGCCCAGGGCACAGGATGACTTTGCATCACCTTGAAAGCTGGGCATTTTATTTTTATAACAATGTTGATTGCACAGTTGCAAATTACTACCCACTGGATGTCCCCTGCGGGGCCCAGCGTTGAGCAATGCGAGGGAAAAATGAAGAAAGTCAGGCAATTGGAAGCCTGGTTCCATGCGAGAATGAATCGGTATATTACAAACCAAAGAATTTGGAGAGGCTGTGCTTGTAAATTACTGGAGAACGGAGAGTAAACGCAGGTGTAGAAGGGAAAGGGGCAGGCATTAGCACTTTTGGTAGAGGTCATGGAAGGGTCAGCTGGGCCGAGGGCCTCTTCCACGAGTCTGTATGATAAGTATGCACAGTCACTTTAGTGGGCCGTTTAGGGGAAGAGTGGCAGAGAAGGTGGGAGCATGCCTTAGTTAAGGGAAAACAATAGTTTTCTCATACCTTTGTTTAATACATTGTGTAGGTGGGGCAAGTCCTGAGGAGGGCCACTTCGAGGGGTGAGGTAGATGATTCTATGGATGATTTTACTGGGGAGAGTTATTTATTTCATTATTTTGATATGTCCCCTCCGATATGTTCTGGAATTATATTGTTTCTGTGTAATCACCTTTTCTAATAAAAAAAAGAATAACAAAAAAGAATCTGAATGGATAAATTGAGTGCCAGAATTGTTATATGTACATTTTAAAATTACCCACATGGGTGAACCACTCAAGAACACCATGTACCAGAGTCCCAAGGGGCGATCCGGAGGAGGGGCTAGCGGTGTGCGGTCCATTGCGGTGATTTATACATTTTAAAATGATGACTAATATTGATGGCAGACTGACTCAAGCACACACTGTGCAAAACTGGAAGAGAAGCCTGTATATGCCAATAAACTCACAGGGCTGGCTTAACTTGGAAGAACACTGTTTGCCCAAAGACAAAAAAATGTAATCATTTGTGAAGATACAGATAACAAATCCTTGCTACTGTTCTTTTTCAATAATATGAAGTTTGGGTGTTGACTAGTACAAATTCTTCTGTTTCATCATACAATTATGGAAGATTAGCTTCATTAACTGAGACGAGGCGTTGATATGCGATGATTTTAACTGGAAAATTTGGAAAGTAACCAGATTGCTTTCCATTTCAATGTTTTCAGTTATTTTGTATCAAATAAACCAATCCAATAAAAGATAAGTTTCCTTTACTATGTGCCCTCTTCAATTGAAGCAAATGTTTTGATTTGCTTGAAATACATCATAAATACTCTGTAGTTCTTCTGTGCTGTACATGGGTGGGGTGATGAGCACACTAGTACAAATGCTGGCCTAGCCCTATAGTTCTCGAGCATTCTGCTCTGGAGTAGGGGTCGGCTTTTTTGAGTTAGACTGGGCAGTGATGCATGGAACTGTCCTCTTGATGCAACTTGGCAACATTCGTTACCTTGTGGGCAGTTTAGAGCACTGCTGTATCTTACGATCTGATGAGGTAAAGATGGATTCGAAGTGCTCCAGTCCGTCTACCTCATTTTGATGCAGGGCTCAGCATTGTAAGTGATGCTATCCATCAGAGGAAGACATACAAATATTCTCCCTCCGGTACTCACTTTCCATCCTCTCCAAGTGTGCAGAAGTTCTTCAAGTAAAAAGTGAACATTGGATACGCACACTACTGGCTGTAATACTAAACGAGGAGATTTTTGGGTGCCACAAAAGAAAAGGAATGGCCATCTAGGCGAGTACAACAGTCTTAGGAATCACAAGGAATTGCTGATAAAGTGATCTTAAAGAGAAAATACAGAATGACAGATTTTCTGTTGAAGGTAGAAATTACCTGTATGGTGTAAGGCCCAGTGGACCAGACAGAGGGCCCTAAATGCAATATGAAAAGGAATGGGGGAGCCAGTGCATAGGCAAGCTAAGAGTAGAGATGAGAACCAACAAGAGAAATTCAGGATGGCCAGAAACAGCTGCCTTTTAAATGTGAGAGTTGATAAATTGAGGCTGCAGACTAGCAATGATTCAATGAATTTCAGTAGCCAAGGTAGGAGAGGTTAAGCACCTGGCCCACTGTCTGTCAAGATAACCGAAGTAAAAATGGAGAGTTGGCACTCAGTAGGTGATGGTTGACCTGCATCAAAGGAGAGTTGTCAAAGAGGAAGTCCGAATTTCAAACAGAGGCTACTAGAGAGGGGACTGGGTAAGTCTAAAGGCCACCATTTAGACAGTATTATCTGTGGAGAGTTTTCAGTAGGTAAGATTTGTTTTAAGGAAGTAGCCTGCATCCAGCATAGCACCATAGAAAGCCAAGAAAGAAGGATGGATTAAGATACTGTCACCTCTGTGTCAAGACGGACGAGAATCTGTGTATCCTCAAATGTCATGAACTTGAGATCAAAGATTGAATACGTTTTGCCCCTGGACCTGGAGTCACATAAACGTCAAACAGTGTAGGATTGAAGGCAGATCCTTGTGGGACACCATGTAGATTGGCATGGATACAGATGAAAACGGGGGTGTTTATACATACTGGGGTCGATCAGTCAAGTTGAAAGTGATCCTGGCAAATTCATAATCAGGTGCTCCAACAGAGGAGAGCCGGGTGAGAAGAATTTGGTGACATACCGTGTACATAATTGTACTGACACACATGCACCTCGATGTTACCTGAAAAAAAGTCCCAAAATGCGGCGTTTGACATGAATGATGTCAATAGGCACCATCTTGGATTGAACCATCAGGTAGTGAGGAAAGTCCCTGCCAGTGCAATCAATCCCTGTCCCACAAAGCATCTGCCAAGCTTCAGGCTGCCATTTGTGTAACCATCTTTACCAACTGCATTCATTGTTGTCCACTGTGTGTCGAGGCTTCTAACATTTGTCGCCATCATTCCCATGTACTTGCTTGTCTTTCCCAACTCTGTCTCCTTTGCCATCTGTCTTCCCATTTGCTATCTGTACCCATATTTACAATCTTTGTCCATCTCTTCCACCTCTTTCAGTCTTTTGTCAGTTGTGTACATGTGTGTTCATCGTCCCTATCTGGGTCTATTATTTCTATCTCTTTGTTTATTTGTCCCATCTCTATCACTTTCTCATCCTTGTTCATATTTACCCTCGTTGTCCATCCCAGTCACCTCTGTTTATATTTACCATGCCTGTGTTCATCGTCCCAATGTCTCTCTGCATCGCTCGCACATACACCCATTTTCCTATCTGTGGCTCATCCTTCTGTTCTGTCTCTCATCCTTCCATTACTCTTTCCAGGATCCCTCTTTGTTTCCATGCTTTCCCCTTACTGTGCCCTTCATTCCCATTGCTGCACTCACACTTCACTTCCATCTCTCCAGTTCTCTTTCGCTCCATCCACCTTTCCTATAGATTTCCTACACCCTATTTATTTTTCTATACCTCTCTGCTCATCCCTCATATCTCTGTCTATCTATCCCATCCTACTGCCTTTTTTTCCATTGCTGATCCCCACTTTCTGATCGACATTCTCTCTGCACCCATTTTATGTCGAGCCTGGGCAGCGCATGCGCTGCTCTGCGAGGCATGCTGTATTCAGGTATGGACTTGAAGCTCTGCCAATATTATTCATTGGCTTGTCATTGCCCACTGTAAACTGTGGCTTTTCATTGGTCATTAGGCTTAGTAGTCCCTATTTAGTACCACCTTGTCTCATTTTATAACCTCCCATGAGGACACCACCTGTTATGTGTGTTGTTACTCAGCAGGCTTTAATTACAGCTTCGGAGTACTATTTTCTCCTTTGTCCTGCCCGCTTTTAAAACAAAAAATTATAGCACGCATTTGCAATGCAATAGGTCTCGCATTTGTAAGAGTTTCAGCTATTGGCATTGTAAATGACAGTACATTTTATTTAGGTTTTAAAAATAGCACATAAATAAAAGGCATTGTCATTTACAATGCCAATAGCTCAAACTGGTAAATGCAAGACCTATTGCATTGCAAATGCTTATTCCGTTTGCCAAACCCTCTCTACCCTTATTGCACACACCCATGTTCCCCGTGATGCACTCCTCCTAGCCCGCATTCATTTTGTCCCGTGGTTTGTACTCTTGAATCAAGACAGTCCTATCCTGTGGCATTCTCTTTCCCAGGGGAGCGGCGGCGTTTCTTCAGTGATTCCAAGCATGAGCTGCCTCTATACGGCAGTCATTATAGGCATTCCATTTCTATGATATTCTGCTGTAGGGTGTTTGTCTCACCTTTCTGGTGGTTTTCATTGATCATGCGGGATACGCAGATATTCCTGTGAGACGAAGTGGCATAGTTTAGCTGGAAGTAGGGTGACCCAAAATGTTGCGGACTGTCCGTATTTCATTGCCAAGTCCGTTATTCATCACAATTCTTTTTAGGGGTGCCTTTTGTCTGTAACTTTGGGGTCTCCAGGAATCTGCGATGCTCCCTGTGAGAAGCCTCAGGATTTTTACAGCACTCACTGTTGGGGGCCAGCGCACATTTCTTTGAAGTGAAGAGGCTTGAACAGCCCCTCCCAGACCCCTCAGACTGTCAGCCCCACTGTCCTTCTGCCTGTGGCCGGTTCTCTCATACAGAAGGACAATGGGCCATGCTGCAGTTGCAGCATGTGGTGTGGTGTGTCGGTGCCTGCATTCTGCTTTTAAAAACAACAGCTACAACTATGGTGGAATCCATAAGCTTTCGGAAACACGTATTAAAATTGTATTTGCTAACATACTTAATAGTAAAATTCTGTCTGGAGTTCAGAAGGATGAATAAATAACTAAGTTAATTTTAAGTGCAACTGAAACAAGAGCCGTGCTGTGGGGTGTATTTTGAAATAGAGGACAGGCCTAATGGCAAAGACTTCTGTGTTCTTTGCCAACCTACAATTATTAGGCCACTATAAAGATGTCAATTTAACTCTGGTGATTAATGAATCTCCTTGAGAGATATCTGAGCTCTGAGGGATCCCAGTTTTAAAGTAGAGCAGAGGGATAATGTGCCTCTTGCAAAGCACACAGTGTAACATGCAGTTAAAAAAAATGTATGTAGATAGTTCAGTGGGTTCATTTGGACAATAATAAATATGTATTTGTAAGAACAACCCCCAACCACTATGTTATGTTTTAAGCCCGGAGTTTGTATTTCTCCAGACCAAGCGTTCTTAACCTATAATTGGGGCAACTGGAATTATGCACTTTTGCTGCTGCTGTTTTTTTCTCATAATTATTGATTTGACACATTTACCATATAGCCCATTATCTGTTGCATAATCTGTTAATTTTAAGACAAAAAAAATTCTCCCTCGAAAGGATCAAAAGTTACTGAGTGGCAAATTGTATTCACACATAGTGGAAGGCACTTCAATGATCATCTTTCTATTGCTTATTTATGTGTTTAGTTGTTAAGCTCGTACTGATGAGGGGAAATCTTTGCTCAGACAGTATTACCAATTTACCATGTATTAAAATTAAAAAAATAATAAAGTAAAACTAGAAAATATGTGCTGCATTATGCTGCATAATTTGCCTTTACTTGCTGTATAATTTAGTCAACGCTGCTGCATAATTGCAGTGGCCCTGCGTGCAATGCCTACCACTATGAACGACATGTAACTCCTTCATCTGTCAGCCCTCGTTGTCTAAAGTAACCTTTCCTCTACATTGACTTATACACTTATGAGTCATTGTCTCTGAATAATATGTGTGTGATGTGAAGCGCTTTTGACAATACATTGGGAATGAGTACCACTATAAAAGAAATTAAATACACATGGGAGAGGGTGTGTGGAGAAAAGAGGGACACTGTTGAATAGTGGTTCTGAGGGAATCCTTGGAAATAGAGGTCTTTTGGGGGGCCGCATAAACAAAGATTGTCACACCGGGTGGAACCATCAGTAAAGCCGCCCTGCCAGGGGCGTAATTATCATTCATGTAGCCTATGCAGTGCCCCAGGCCCTAAGACAAAAGCACTTCAGGAGCTGATTGTGTTATGGACTGGTAGTAAGTCATTGTCTTTGAACAGAGAGATTTAATTTTATTGTAATCTCTGTTTGTGTACAGTTTTTATTTTAACATTTCTAGTTAATGGAGAACAAAAAGCACAATTAGAAATGTCTAACATGACCGGTGTGCACTAATCCCAAAATCTTCTAGTGCCACACTGTAACCTTCCAGGCAAGTGCCTTGTGCTGCAGCCTTGAATGGATTTCTCCCTCATTACCTGGTGACGCCACACCGGTGGTCTGACTGCCCTATTTTCAGTTTGGCGGTCAGACTGCCGCAGGTCCGCTGCAACTGCCAGGGAACCACCATTCCCCGGCGGTGTTGTACAGGTGTGAGGCAGTAATATGCTGGTGGTGCAGCTGTGGCACTGCCATGCCTATTACGGGCTTCTTCTCTGCCAGCCTTTTCATGGTGGTGAGCGAGACATGAAAAGGCTAGTGCTGAGGGAACTGAGGGGGTCCTACTGGGCCTGCTGGTGCCTCAGGGGATGCATGTAGGGGGGCACATAGTGTGCCGTGCAGGAACTTGCTTTGATGTTCCCATTGAGGTGCCTTTTTAATAGGCACTGCCATGGGAACGTCAAAGGACTGCCCGCCAGATGGGAACTCGTAATCTGGTCGGCGGTGAGCTTTAGCAGTGTGGGAGCGGGGCTGTGGCGTGCCGCCCTTCTCTCACACTGCCAAACTCAGAAACAGGCCCTATGTGTTCAAGAATTGAGGGCATATGTCAGGCTCTATCGTCTGACACGTTTCTGCTTATTCCTTTAAGATGTGGATTGGTGTTTAAAAAACACTCTTACTTTGCAGTTAAAGACAGAATAGTATTGTGGACTAGTTGACAATCTTTTTGTGGTGGTAAAAGGCGTGTGAAAACAAAGGCTGTAAGCTGTCAGTTTCTTGTAAAACACAAAAACTTTTAAATACCTGTAAATCAACTGTGGAATTGTTTCAAAACACATCAGCAGTTAGAAAACCACAAATGGGCCACTTGTTTGTAATTCAAAAGTGTGCTGGAAACAGAGTTTTAATGTGATCAAGACACTTCACTTGGTTATGTTCAAATGATACATATTTGCTGAAACCACATTTCCACACATCATTTATGCGCTATATAGTTTTATCAGTAAAACTGCATGTTGTCATTTTGCTTCCATGCAATGGGAAATGTTCTGTATGTAAAAGACAGTGCCTCCTTTTGACCTACAATAATGCCTCACAAAGTATACAGTTTCTAGTCTGTAGCTCACTACTGTTCATTACTGAGATTCTGTAGTTTACTGCTCACAGAAGTTAAATGGCCCAATCAGTATGCTATTTCCCATATACAAGTAAAATAAAGAGGGTTGATATAGGCTAGCCAGGGCATTATGTTGTAATGTCAACTCCTATCTAACCGTTTTTGCCCACAATAATGCCATAACAATCAGCTGTGTACCGCCAATTATAGCTCATGCAGGCTTCATGCTTCATGCGCCTACCCTGACAAAAGACCTGTCTGCTTTGGATCTTATTCATCACCCAGTACTGTCGCAGGCCCGTCACCAGCTGGACAGAAATGGAATACGTGAAGTGATCTGACACATAGCAGGCCACTCGGAGGACTGCACTCTAATACACTGCAGGTCCCAATTAGCTAATACATTCTATGTGTGCTGCATTCCAAGTCAAAATGGCACACAGTTATGAGATGCTAGTAATAAAGTCCATCCGAGCAGATCTTCCATGCAACTTCTCTCACCAGACATGCCTGCTCAAAACCATGAACTGTAAACAAAATATCAGACTGGATAACCTGGTGCAGTAACCATATAAATAGATTATGATCATATGAAATAGCACAAAAAGACTGCAGAGTTGCTCAACGCGGAGTTGCTCAACGCTGTGCGCATACCGAAAAACCATGAAGTGCACGATTGTCGCTACCTAATATAAACTCATTTTGACTTGCACATTCGTTGGCTGTCTATTTTCTTACTTGTAAACTATTGCACGGCCTACCCTGATGTTTCTGTAAAACGTACCTTTTGATCCGAATTCGACCTTCTGTCCTGAATTTTTGTCCTGCATTTTGACCCTTTGTCCGAATTTTTTACACTCACCGTCCTGAATTTGCACCCATGCCAGTTGGTCACCCTAGCTGGCAGAGCACTGCCCCACGGGTTATCAGAAGTTATGTTTTTCAGTGAGCACGTGCCAGAATTGGGGCATGCTGCCGAGGCGTGTGTTCCTTCACACCGCCTTTGGTCGTAGGCATTTTTAGCATGGGGTGTAATCACCACATTCCGCGAACAGCGCGGTAATCTCCTTAAACTACAGCATTACACGTGATGGTGGTATTTATTTATTGTCTGTATCATGACCTAGCTGACGTTCGTGGTGTTCCTGCCATATGTTGCTGCGTGGTTATGACAGCTGGTTGCTTTCTCCCAAGGACCCTGCTAGATATTTTTAGTGGTGGAGTGAAAATAAGGTTTCAGGAGGGATGGAAGAGAAGTTTATTTTTCCATAACTAGATACTGGGCGCTAGAGGGCGCTATTGGAGTGTAATTCCACGCCAGCACTTTCAGCTACGCTAAATCACGTCTCTCACGTCTCTCTGAAATGTTAAATTAGCTTTAAATCGCACTGCTTGTTGTTTTGAATGTTTCCTTCACAGTGGTTCTGCCACAGAATGTAAGCGGGGGGCGTATTTATATGATAAGGATGTTGCTATGCTTTGCCCGAGTGTGCCCGCTTGTTGACCTGCTTTGTTAAGAGAAAGGGTGGAGGGAGGTCACCTTACCCAAGTAATATGATGCCTGAACCTCAGCAAGTACTTCTTTGAGGAAACAAATAATACTCAGTCTCGTTACACTTCTCCTCATTGGACTCCATCCGTTGTGCAAAGGCCTCCTAGTCATGAGAGCAGAGCCGGCAATGAAGCCTACAGACCTGCAATGCTCTCATCAAACGGTATCCTGTGCCCCCCGCCCCCCACGTCCCCTCATGTGTGCCCACTGCATCTCACTGTCTGTGGGGGTACTTGTTCCTTCCACAACGAGAGAAGGGGGCGCTTTCGTTCTAAGAGTGTGGCTGCTGGTGCGGGCCGAGTGCTCAGATCCATTGATCATCATTTCTCTGCGTGCAGGGGTCTGATTCCAGGAGGGCCACCGTGTTGTCCGTTTTTGATGTCCACCCGCAGTGCACACATCCTGCTGCATGGCAGGTGCTCATTTCAGTCCCTCTGGCCTGCGTTATATCTCAGACGGGTAAAACGAGCATTCTGCCCTCACTGAAGACGCCTTCTACTGATCCCACCGCCAAAATCCGCACCTTCGATCTTCAGGGCGGAGGATTACTAAGCAAGGGGCCAAGTTACTTACTATCCGCTTTCCCTCTCCTGACATTTCAGCGGACACGACACCCTGAAGCCAGTTGACAGGCAAGGTGGATTACCTAGTGAACACACTTTACATAACACATCATCGTATTAAATGCAGAAATATATATTTATACTTTATCTTCTCAAATGAACACGAGCCACCTAGGTGACATGACCGTGCTGCATAAAACGCCTGAATTTAATAAAGGCATTGCAGAGGATAACAATGGTTAAAAAAAAAAGTAGCAATAAGGAAAAAATCGAAGCACTGTGATTTGTCCTAACTGCCTGCAATATATAGTGATGTGAAAAATAAAGCACACTCTTAAGATTCTGTTGTTTCATAATGTAATAATACCGCCGACTTTCTTGTAGTCCTCACCACGTACTGATTGTAGCTAAATATAATGTCATGTGGCAAATAGCACACATACATTTGACTTAACCTTCATTTGTTAAACCGAAAAAACAACATTCAGAAGCTTTGATTGGAAACGTGTCCCCTTTCTGCATCCAGATCAATTAAAGAAGGTAATTACAGTCATTTGCTGCGAAAGAAGTGCACATCATTACTTGATCGTCAGGACGTGTAACAACTCTGTATTCAGACAGAAACTTCACTTCATAGCAAAGCCCGTTCTGCATTCTCAATATTCTGCCCATTCACCAATCTACCCAATACTGTGGGGCTGAGAAGGAGGTAAGAGTGGAGTTTGGTAGGACATCTCGGTGTGTGCCACATTTGGTGCAGATTGATGAAAAGGTTATAGAATTATAAAGTCAAGTTCTCTCGTGTGAACTTGCATAATTAAGATGGGATGTCCCACAGGAGATATTTCTCCTTGTGTAAGTCCGAAACCACAGAATGAATGACGACCAAAAAGAACAAATGATGGACGGAATGCTAGCAATGCAAACATTCACTGTAAGGCGCGCTGGTTGTACTTGAAACGCGTGGGTTTCTCCACAAATTTTTTGCGTTATTTGGTAGGCTTTTTTAAGAAAGACCTTCGCTTAATTCATGCGTTCATCATTTATATTTATTCATTTCAAGAAAGATTTTCATCAAAATTCATAGTGATTCATTTCATTCATGAATATTTTCTTGCATTGCTTCATGCATTATTTCCTTCCCGCCCAATGCATTTCGGGGTAAACCTTCGTCAGGGGCCTAAAGGATGAAAGCATACAGGACCTTAGCATTCAGTGTCCGAACTTAAATAGTAAATACATTGATTAAATACATACAATCGATTTATATTCAAGTACAAGTTAACTTAATGTAAAATATGGTGAATGAACAGGCTGTGTGAGTATAGAGAACAGATACTGATATGTGCAAAAGCCTCGTGACTAAACAATACACCGCGAGTTAGCTTCATAACGGAGTGCTGAAAGGGTCAAGCTTACTGCGACGGGGAAATCATGCCAGTGCGGGATAAACGAAGAGGGGAAATTGCCACAGACTTACCGGGAGAACAATGCGCAGCGCTCTCGTGGTTCCGAACGCGGAACTGGTAGGATAAATTAAGGGCCAATGAGGTTACTAGATATAGGGGAGTGTGGAGATCACGTGATGAAGTAAACTCGAAATAACGATCGAAAACTATAACTTCAAGATTTCTGTAGAATCAAGGATAAGAATATGTGTAGAAATATTTATGAAACATCCGTATATAATTAAGACTGCAGTCTGGGTGTTTACAAAACTCGCGGTCAGAGGACCGGGTGGAGATTGAAACAGGCTATGCGATAGGGTACCGGGCGGTCACGTGGTGCGCCGTCCGATAGAAAACAAACCTTCGGTATCTGGTTTGTTGCGTGAGAACGATGTGGAGGTCAGAGAAAAAGATCTGGAATGTGGGAAACATGAGGGGGAACGATCTGGAAAATGAAAGTACCTGGATTGAAAATCAGGAATGTGTGCTGAAGATAACGAATACAAAGGTCAACATCACAATAAACAATCAAGCATATAAAGTTGACATTACTAAAATAAAAATATCAGATATAATATGTCAGTATCATGCACAAAATACAACAATCTGAATTACACCTCTGATCTGCATATTGATGGTAGAGATGCGGAGAGTCTCTCATGGTACCAAGTGTAGTGTATAAGGTCACAAAAAGCATGAATGTTCAATTCTGTCATTAATCCCTGTAGGTTGCAGGGAATTCAGTTTTTTGATCCAATGGAATTCTGCCTGTAAACGTTGTTTCAATGGGTCTGTGTCATATCGTTGTGGGAGTATCTCCAGTATGGTAAATTTCAGTTGCGCAATTTGGTGACTACATTCTAGCCAATGGTTGGCTACTGCTGATTTTGTCTGCTTTGTGCGGATATTACTTTTATGTTCCGAAATTCTGGTTTTGATTTTCCTTTCTGTTTGTCCGACATATATTTTGCCGCACGGGCATTTAATTGCATAAATCACATTTTTAGTGTCACAATTGCCTGTGTATTGAAGGTTGATTTTGTGGCCTTTAGTTGGATGCAAAAATGTGTTACCTAGTATTACGTTGTTGCAGTGTATGCAATTAAAACATTTAGACATTCCTTTATGTGAAGTTTTAATTGTTTTTGTGGATGTTAATATTTCCTTTAGGTTTCTTGATCTTTTGAAAGCAAAGGTTAGTCGGTCACTGTAAAGGTTGGTTAAATCAGGTTCATCTTTAATCAAAGCCCAGTGATGGTTAATGATTTTCTTGATTTTTGTGGCTGCTGTAGAAAATTTTAAGACACACACTGTCTTTTGTTCAGAGGTCTTAGGTTTGGGTGTTAATAGACTCTCTCTAGATAAAGTCGCTACTTTCTTGATTGACTGCTCCAAAATGTCTTTAGGATATCCACGATCTAGATATTGCTGTTGTTGATCTTTGATTGTTTTATCCAAAATCTGTTGGTCAGAAGTGATTCTTTTCAGTCTAATGAATTGGGATGTTGGGAGATGTTTTTTCAGTGTTTCCGGATGAAAGCTTTGGAACAATAAGCTGGAGTTACGATCAGTAGTTTTTTTGTACACTTGAGTGTGTATATCTTGATTCATGATGGTTATTCGGACATCTAAGAAGGAGATGGTTTCCTTATGTATACTGTGTGTGAATTGAATTCTGGGGTTCACTTGATTGAGTTCCATGATGTTGATTAAAAGTTTTTCTTTCTCGCCTTTCCAGATCACAAACAGATCGTCAATGAATCTTTTGAATATTATTAGGTGGTCTGTCCAATTCGTGTTGTTCAAAATGTTGTCATGTTCAAATTTTGACATATACATATTAGCATATGAGGGCGCTCCCCCAAAGCCCATCGATGTCCCATTACATTGATTGAAATACTTGTTGTTCCATTCGAAATAACTGTGATATAGCGCAAAGTGCATTAGCTCAGTCAAAAAAATCTTATTTGCTTCACATTCTTGGTCTTGTAACAAGTTCCATTCAAAGGCTTCAAGGCCTTCATTATGCGGAATGGATGTGTATAATGATACAACATCAATTGTGCCTAGCCAATACTCCGAGTCAGGTTCCAATTCAATAGTTCTGAGTAAATTCAAAAAAGCAGTCGTGTCTTTGATGTAAGTGCGTCCTCTTTGAACGATTGGCTGTAGGAAACAGTCTAGATATTTACCAATGCTGTCTGATATTGACCCACAAGCAGACACTATGGGTCTAAATGGTTGTTTCTTCATGTCTTTATGAATTTTTGGTAACATGTATATTTTGGGTCTGCGGGGATATTTGGTATCCAGAAATTTGTATGTTCTTTCATCGATTCATTTCATTTCTAAAGCATGTTCCAAAATGAGTGTGAGGGTTTTTTGATATTCTTCTGTAGGGTCAATATCCAAAGGGATATATGTATTTGTGTCATTCACGTGTTGGTTAACGCTATCTTGATAAAAGTCAGTATCCATTATAACAAGGGCTCCCCCTTTATCTGCTCTTTGAAAGGTAAGTTCAGTGTCTCTAAATAAGCAGGTGATGGTACTCAATTCTGTTTTAGAGAGGTTGCTTTTGGTGGTTGTGTTGAAGTTGATCTTCTGAATGTCTGCAAGGATAAGTCTTTCACATACTTCTATGGTTTTATGAGAGTGCGGTGCACAAAAGGTACTCTTAGGTTTGAATGTTTTGGTGGTGGCTCCTGGTGCAGGTATAGCATCCTTAAAAAAGTATTTAAGTTTGAGTGTTCTGAAAAATTTAAACAGTGCTATCTCTGTCTCAGCCAGATTGGTTTTGTAGGTCGGTACGAATGATGTTCCTTTATTAAGCACAGCCATCTGTGCCGGTGTCAGCACTTTAGAGGATATGTTAATCACTAAGTCGTTTTGGGGATTTTCTGGCTCCTTGTTCGTTTGGCTACTTCTTCTGGAGATTCTTCTACCTCTCCCGTTGTGCCTCCAGGGGGGGCGTTTCCTTGTCACACCGTGCCTATGGTGCCTTAAATTAGGATTACAAGATGTGATTAAGACATCACTGTAAGGCGCTGGTTGTACTTGAAACCCGTATAAATATAAATGATGAACGCATGAATTAAGCGAAGGTCTTTCTTAAAAAAGCCTACCAAATAACTCAAAAAATTTGTGGAGAAACCCACGGGTTTCAAGTACAACCAGCGCGCCTTACAGTGATGTCTTAATCACATCTTGTAATCATAATTTAAGGCACCATAGGCACGGTGTGACAAGGAAACGCGCCAAGAATCCTTCAACTTTAATCAAGATTTTGAGTGCACGGAGATCTAATAACCTCATTATTGAATTTGCCTCCTGCATCTCCCTGTGCACCAACAAAGATTGACAAAATGCAATTTGACGATATTGCCCAGATGACCTCTAAGCAAGCAGACTTTTAGCTTTTACACCAGAGGCAGCAGAAGAAATATATGGACTCATACAGGAGACCAGAGCCTTCAGCCCGAACGTGTCAACCACAGCACAACTAATTAGACAATTTGAATTTCTTAGCAAAAAAGAAATCAACCAAAGACTTCATGCTACTACACTGATACACTATCACAAGAACAAGAGAATTCCGAGAGGGCTGAGAATCGCTCTAAAACCAATGTTGTGTAAAAATAGCAAACAATTCGTGGATAAATGGTATCAAATTCTCAATAAATGTTCGCTTGATCTAATATTACTAATCATACAAGAATTATCTAAAGTGCTTAAAGAAATAGAGACAGATCTCAACAACATGAAAAAAGATCTTGACAAATTCCCGGACTTACAAACCACTCTAGAAGATGTAAACAAGAAATTAGACAAGTACGCCAAGGAAGTAAACGACAGAAAAGTTAGAAAGTACAAAAGAGACACTATCGATTACAAGTATGATGAAGTGTACACTTGGGCAGAAATTTACAACCAAAAGAAATGGCAACAACCAAAAACAAAACCCACAACTAATTCTTCACAAGACAGTCTAGTCTCTGAATCAGATATCTCTCAAACTAGACAGCCAATCGAAAAAACTCAGCAACCCAGCACATCCACTAAAAAACTGTCTTTTTTAGACATCAGCCCAGCAGCCAACGCCCCCCCCTGGAGGCACAACAGGAGAGGCAGAAGAATCTCCAGAAGAAATAGCCAAACGAACAAGGAGCCAGAAAATCCCAAAAACGACTTAGTGATTAACATATCCTCTAAAGTGCTGACACCGGCACAGATGGCTGTGCTTAATAAAGGAACATCATTCGTACCGACCTACAAAACCAATCTGGCTGAGACAGAGATAGCACTGTTTAAATTTTTCAGAACACTCAAACTTAAATACTTTTTTAAGGATGCTATACCTGCACCAGGAGCCACCACCAAAACATTCAAACCTAAGAGTACCTTTTGTGCACCGCACTCTCATAAAACCATAGAAGTATGTGAAAGACTTATCCTTGCAGACATTCAGAAGATCAACTTCAACACAACCACCAAAAGCAACCTCTCTAAAACAGAATTGAGTACCATCACCTGCTTATCTAGAGACACTGAACTTACCTTTCAAAGAGCAGATAAAGGGGGAGCCCTTGTTATAATGGATACTGACTTTTATCAAGATAGCGTTAACCAACACGTGAATGACACAAATACATATATCCCTTTGGATATTGACCCTACAGAAGAATATCAAAAAACCCTCACACTCATTTTGGAACATGCTTTAGAAATGAAATGGATCGATGAAAGAACATACAAATTTCTGGATACCAAATATCCCCGCAGACCCAAAATATACATGTTACCAAAAATTCATAAAGACATGAAGAAACCACCATTTAGACCCATAGTGTCTGCTTGTGGGTCAATATCAGACAGCATTGGTAAATATCTAGACTGTTTCCTACAGCCAATTGTTCAAAGAGGACGCACTTACATCAAAGACACGACTGCTTTTTTGAATTTACTCAGAACTATTGAATTGGAACCTGACTCGGAGTATTGGCTAGGCACAATTGATGTTGTATCATTATACACATCCATTCCGCATAATGAAGGCTTTGAAGCCTTTGAATGGAACTTGTTACAAGACCAAGAATGTGAAGCAAATAAGATTTTTTTGACTGAGCTAATGCACTTTGCGCTATATCACAGTTATTTCGAATGGAACAACAAGTATTTCAATCAATGTAATGGGACATCGATGGGCTTTGGGGGAGCGCCCTCATATGCTAATATGTATATGTCAAAATTTGAACATGACAACATTTTGAACAACACGAATTGGACAGACCACCTAATAATATTCAAAAGATTCATTGACGATCTGTTTGTGATCTGGAAAGGCGAGAAAGAAAAACTTTTAATCAACATCATGGAACTCAATCAAGTGAACCCCAGAATTCAATTCACACACAGTATACATAAGGAAACCATCTCCTTCTTAGATGTCCGAATAACCATCATGAATCAAGATATACACACTCAAGTGTACAAAAAAACTACTGATCGTAACTCCAGCTTATTGTTCCAAAGCTTTCATCCGGAAACACTGAAAAAACATCTCCCAACATCCCAATTCATTAGACTGAAAAGAATCACTTCTGACCAACAGATTTTGGATAAAACAATCAAAGATCAACAACAGCAATATCTAGATCGTGGATATCCTAAAGACATTTTGGAGCAGTCAATCAAGAAAGTAGCGACTTTATCTAGAGAGAGTCTATTAACACCCAAACCTAAGACCTCTGAACAAAAGACAGTGTGTGTCTTAAAATTTTCTACAGCAGCCACAAAAATCAAGAAAATCATTAACCATCACTGGGCTTTGATTAAAGATGAACCTGATTTAACCAACCTTTACAATGACCGACTAACCTTTGCTTTCAAAAGATCAAGAAACCTAAAGGAAATATTAACATCCACAAAAACAATTTAAACTTCACTTAAAGGAATGTCTAAATGTTTTAATTGCATACACTGCAACAACGTAATACTAGGTAACACATTTTTGCATCCAACTAAAGGCCACAAAATCAACCTTCAATACACAGGCAATTGTGACACTAAAAATGTGATTTATGCAATTAAATGCCCGTGCGGCAAAATATATGTCGGACAAACAGAAAGGAAAATCAAAATCAGAATTTCGGAACATAAAAGTAATATCCGCACAAAGCAGACAAAATCAGCAGTAGCCAACCATTGGCTAGAATGTAGTCACCAAATTGCGCAGCTGAAATTTACCATACTGGAGATACTCCCATAACGATATGACACAGACCCATTGAAACAACGTTTACAGGCAGAAATCCATTGGATCAAAAAACTGAATTCCTTGCAACCTACAGGGATTAATGACAGAATTGAACATTCATGCTTTTTGTGACCTTATACACTACACTTGGTACCATGAGAGACTCTCCGCATCTCTGCCATCAATATGCAGATCAGAGGTGTAATTCAGATTGTTGTATTTTGTGCATGATACTGACATATTATATCTGATATTTTTATTTTAGTAATGTCAACTTTATATGCTTGATTGTTTATTGTGATGTTGACCTTTGTATTCGTTATCTTCAGCACACATTCCTGATTTTCAATCCAGGTACTTTCATTTTCCAGATCGTTCCCCCTCATGTTTCCCACATTCCAGATCTTTTTCTCAGACCTCCACATCGTTCTCACGCAACAAACCAGATACCGAAGGTTTGTTTACTACGCCCGGTACCCTATCACATAGCCTGTTTCAATCTCCACCCGGTCCTCTGACCGCGAGTTTTGTAAACACCCAGACTGCAGTCTTAATTATATACGGATTATGTTTCATAAATATTTCTACACATATTCTTATCCTTGATTCTACAGAAATCTTGAAGTTATAGTTTTCGATCGTTATTTCGAGTTTACTTCATCACGGA
Organism: Lissotriton helveticus; assembly: GCF_964261635.1. NCBI lineage: Eukaryota > Metazoa > Chordata > Amphibia > Caudata > Salamandridae > Lissotriton > Lissotriton helveticus. The sequence goes on along the minus strand of NC_136063.1, from coordinate 443,981,115 downwards.
TCTCCACACTCCCCTATATCTAGTAACCTCATTGGCCCTTAATTTATCCGACCAGTTCCGCGTTCGGAACCACGAGAGCGCTGCGCATTGTTCTCCCGGTAAGTCTGTGGCAATTTCCCCTCTTCGTTTATCCCGCACTGGCATGATTTCCCCGTCGCAGTAAGCTTGACACTTTCAGCACTCCGTTATGAAGCTAACTCGCGGTGTATTGTTTAGTCACGAGGCTTTTGCACATATCAGTATTGTAGTGTAGCTCCTATTTTCCCAATGGGCTCTGCGCATTGGAATAGTACCTACAGCAGTAAAGGCCTAGGCCAGACGTTAACTAGGTCTACTACTGTCGATACTAGACTTAATTTTTGGGTTTGCCAGCTAAGCTCAGAGTTCGCTAGAAACTTTCTCGAATGTTCAGGAAAGAATTACCTCCCCTGATTAGACAAGAAGGGATTTAGTTTCTGACAACCATAGAACATGACAACTTTGCTCTCCCCTAATCAAGAGTCAATCTCCAGAGTCGTGTGAGCACAAGGCAATTATTTTACTCAGTCAGTACGTGCATTCTTAGTCTCATCAGAATGTAGAGAAAAGGAAGAGACGGGCGTGTTCAATAAAAGGTGTTATTTATTGATCAGTCTCTTTTCTCATACATGAGAAAGGGATCGATATTATTGCAATACTTATAGTTAAGTAAAGTGCATACATTAGAAGCAATAGTATAAAATAATACTGTAAAAACATTGATATGGTTTCTGAGCCATATGATGTTTAAAATGATTAAAATATATTTACATACACATATACATTTGACTAAACGTACTCAACTGGTGTTTCTAAATACGCCTACCCCGTGTACCTGACCTAAGTCTAATGCGTGGGCGGGAATAGAAAGTTACAGTTTAAGTTAAGTTTGTTTTTGCCAAGTGAATAACTAAAGAATTCTCTAGGAGGGGTTATTCAGTTCTGTACCTGGAAGTTAGGATGAATGAGGAATGGTATCTCTTTCTCTGCTCTCGATATTCCAGGCTGCCTGCGAGGGCTGCCCAGAAGCGCCGGTGCTGGGTCTCTCGGCTTGAGATAACAGCGCGTCTCTCAGCGCGTCAGGAAGGCGGGGCTGCTGCCAGCGGGGTCTGCTTCTGCTCTCGGCTTCGGCAAGTATGGCTGCTCCGTCTTGTCACCACGCGTGTGTTTGCATAGGGCAAGGTCGGCAATATTTATACCTTAAAGGTGCCGGGATTGACGTAAGGATGGACATAGGTACGTCAATAAAGATGTCATACGACTTGCTCGTTAGCACATTCTTTTGCAAAAGTTCTCTGTGAAATCAAAACAATGGCCGCACGGATTATCCAGGTTGTCATAGGTTTGATTTGTTATGAGAACGTCGTATGCCTTATCATGGGCTGGAGGAATGTCGCTTGTCTAATTAGATCTCAAGCGTTATGACCTAATCAGATAACACGTTCCTGTGCCGTAGTGTGACTGCGTCAGATAACGGTATCTGCATCATGGGGGTTTTCTTGCCTCATGGGCTGACTGTTAGTTAACTAGCTAGTTAGTTTAACCAGAATAGGGTCAGGAATAGGGGGATCGATTCAGAACCTATAGAAATACACGACACCCACTCCACGCTAACTATGGTCATATCTACTAATCTATGCATAGTATAACATAGTACAACATACTATAGAGTATAGTGTATACCTTACCACCCCAAAATACATAAATGCATTTCGAAATTTTCAAATATACTGAAAAATTGCAGTCATATATATTGTATGCACTTAAGCTATGAATTAAATGCAAAAGTAAACACGCATTTTATGCATTATTGCTTGTTGGTATATGAGAAATACACATGAAATGGCTCTTAATATGGCTATACAGAAAGAAAAGTCGAAACCATTTCATCACATAATATATTTTGTGAACATACCAGCGGGCAGCTAAAGTCTATAAAGTATCTAAATATAGAAATCTTAGTTCTCTAGGAATAGTTTCTTACTTTAAGCAGAAGATCAGTGTCCCGGAAAAAAATATATAGAAAAATATTTTAGGGGCTTGCTGAAAAAATCGCTGTCCGTGAACTGGATTGTAATTGTTCATGTGACTTTATTTTTAAAGTTGAAGGCCGAATTCAGGGAACGCCGTGTGCGAGTTTACTCAAAAGTCTCTATTTCTGTTCTGGAGAGAACATCATATCATTCAGGCTTTCGAAAAAACTGTCAACAGCTTCATGGGAAAGTTCCTCTAAGTCGGAAATAGGGGTAACCATGCATTCGTGCGCATGATTGTCTCCATTGACATTCTGATTTGCATTGCTGACAGAAGGTCGTACCTGTTCGATGCTGCTTTCATCTTGAACTTCACTACCCTTCAATCGCAGTGGTGAAGATTCCAGGAATGCCGTCATCAGAATTGGCAGCCTTTGAGGGCAGCACAGAGCGTGAACCTTGGTAGGGACCAGCAATGTATCTGCATCCACTGGCGCATCCGATTGTAGCGTCAGACAGGTGTCTAACACGCATTCTTCTCCGCATAGCAGACACCTTAGTACAGGTAAAACACACCTTTGCCACATTGGTCGAAATGATAGAAACCAAGTCATGTTCAGGTCTCTAAGCCGGGAGAGTCCCAGGATTTTTGATATCCGGTCCCGGTATCCAATGGCTAGGATCGTTTCTTCCATTGTCGCGAGAGTTTGATCTGTGACATGGGTTGCCATAACGAAAAATAAGGACTAGGAATAGGATTCCTGCAATTAGTCCCAGGATCAGGGGAAGTCCGCCAAAAATCGAATGGACGAAATCTGGAAAAATACCCAGTATGGCTTTGAATGGTGTTAATGCCATCGAAAATACTGTCTTAAATACCTTTGAGACCCCAGTGGTATCAGAAATATTTAAGATTTCGCTCAGGATTTCCGCGAAATGTACGGGGGAATTGGTTGATAATAATGTATGTATCTCTGCAGTCGTCCTTGCGACTTGTAGATCATACGTTTCTTTTGATGACGTGAGCCTTGTAGGCGTCTGAAGAAGCACTGTTTTCATTCTGCTTAAAGTGTCTATTCGAATAGAAGTAATTTTCAAACTGGGCCATGCCCTCGCCTCCCTGTCTGGAAAGGAGCTGGGGAACAAAGAACGTCCACAGCACTTGACCTTCGCTGTTGTAGTTACTAGATAAGGAGTCCCGGGCATAAGACTGCAACATCTGCGGTCTACAATAAGAATGTAACTCCCATTATAGAGTCTTTGAAAGAATGGTTCTATTTCAGTTGCAGGTGCGCCTTGCTGGTGACATGAAAGGTTGTATGAATTCCCTTCACAGGCTCCGTGCAAACTAATACCGTTACACAGAAGCGTGCCGCTTAGTGACATAGCACAATTGTTGCCACTAAGAAACACTTTCTGTCCTTTATTACTGACACATGCATGTGAATAGGGCAGGTTCCATGTTGTTTTAAGGTACCCCTTTCCCAATTTCTCGTACATGCCAGCCTGTATATATTTTTGGCAGTATTGAAACCTGAAGGTTGAGATTTGAATATTTATGATTCCGTGGATTATCCATTCACTGACAGGTCGTTCTGACATTGTCATTGGTAATCTTTCAAGTTTTTCAATGCTCAAGATTGTATAATCAGCACCCTTCTGCGCCATACCGATTTGTCTATCAGTAAGGTTAAAGATTTGGAATAGTGACGTTGTGTTGATTAAACGCCAAGGCACATAGCCTGAACGCAGGTTTTGTAACGTCCAGCCAAGCTGCACGATAGAACGCAATTGTGACTGACCATGTTGTAATAACAGTAAGTCTTGCGATAATATATCGATTGCTGAAGACACAATGCTGTCCAATGAAAATATTCTGGAGGACAGAGTCATTAACCCATTGTCCACTACAGAAAGTGATTTTTCCAAATTAATACGGTCAATTTCCCGTATTCTCTCTGCTGTCTCAATTTGAGTAACCTTCCAGGCCTCATTGTATGCTGCATATACAGAGGCTGCTATGAAACGCTTTTGACGCTGTTTGCGTGGTCCCATTATGAAATCACGCAAGTCAGCACCATCAGTAAGTAAATTTAGGTGTTGCTTAATTTCAGGCAGTGTGGAAGTTTGTAGCCATTGAAGGCATAATTTGCCCACACTGTAGGTTGTTATTATCCCTGGGTGATGTCTTTGAGGATATCTAGGGTCTGGCCTGGTCATTTTGAAACCCTGTGTTTTATTCAGGAATCTATCTTGACAGTTATTTGTATCTGTGGGCCAGATCAACCATTGTTTCCAATCAGGATGTGTTCTGTTTTGGTTAAGTATATGGTTTATGTCTATTTCTTCATCTGTATCAGAGTTATTGCTAAACATTGTTGGCTTTGGAATAGACAGGTTATTTAAATCTTTGATTTTGGCTAAGCCAAGACAGGTGGTTTGTTGAACAGTGTCATTTAGAAATATCATTTGTTCTGGGATCATGCAGGCTCTAAACAAAGCTTCTAAACCCTGTACTTGCCATTCTTTTGTACCCCAAACACTTTTCAAATCAACATTTTTGTCCCAATAATCAAATCCAAAAGTATTCATTTTTTCAAAGAATGTATCTGAATATATCAATTTTGTGTTGGTTATCATGGTTTTGGTCCCTGTCTTGTTTGACAATTTAAAATAAAATGTTTCAGCATTACTAGTGTTAAAACCTTGAAAGTATGAATATTTGTCATAAACGGTTCTTGAGCTCCCTTTTGGAGGTGTAGCACAATGTTCCCATTGATTATAATTTAAAACATTCCTAGGTTGTGCAGATTTATGCAAGAAATGGTTACCATAGTGGTTATAGCAATACATACTCTCATAATTTGTAGAACCTTGCAAATAATCATGTTTTGTAAATTTAGCAGACATTACTAAGTCAGACATCATGTTGTTAATATTTTCAAAGTCCCAATCATCAGCAAATGAGTTTGGTTTTACAAAGTCACTCAAGGAGATCTTAATTTGGTGTGGATATTTCAGGATCTCGACCGGACCATAAATTTCATAGTCAGTGTTGTCCCAGGCTACCCCACCAGGTATCGGATTGGCTGTGAAGTTGGCTGAAGAAAGTTCTGAAGAAAGTTCTCTTTTCTCGATGTGTGAAGATGTCTGTGGTTTGAGGACCAAGTTGATGTTCTGACTTGCTGTGTCCATTTTAGCATATTTTCCCTCAATGAAGCGTCCCAAAGTAAATACCATGATGAGCCAAAGTATGAGGATAAATGCACCAAAACCCACCCAAAATTCAATCCATGGAGAAATCAGATATGTTTCTTTCAGTTGTTTCAAAAGTTCCTTCGCTTTGTCTTTAAAGGATTTTGATGATGGCTGTGTCTTTGATTCACTGAAGCCGTCAGAGGAATCATCGAAGTTGATGAAGTAACCAGATGCAGTTCTGTCAATTGTTCCAATTGGTTCAGGATTTTTGTTTTTTGCATTTTCACTTGGTACTTCTGTATAGATTGGTGTGTCTCTGCTAAATGTCTTTATTTGGGTTTTCAGAGGTCTTAGTTCTATTGCATTGTTGCATAGTCCTTGTTGTTCTTCTGTAGGCGTTTTGAATGTGATGAGCCTCTTTGATAGGACCTCTGTACTGGTAGCAAACCTTGGTGTTCTGCTACTTATTGGGAGTCCACTTGGCCTACCGTTTGTTATCGGCCACATGTTGTGGTTTTACCAGGTCGATGGATACAACTCTGTTCTCCTTTTTTCCAGCAAGTGGCGGTAGTACAACTGATCTTGTCCCGTTGACAGACAAGACAGGAACTGCTTTTCTGTAAGAAGGCCCAAATTCCTTCTTTACCGCGATCTTCTCCCTGACTAGATCCCCGACTTTTGGAATCCAGACAGGTCTTGCTGGGACAGGTGGTGATTCTTCAGTGGTCGTTGGCTGTTTCAACTGTATGTTGCTCAGGTCTTTTCTTGTTTTGTTTAAGTCCTGCAAAATAGCCAAACGGTCTTTGACATCAAAGGTTTTTTCTATTACCACTGAAGTCTGACTATCAAGGTCAGAGATCATCATCCTAGTTCCGAATAATAATTCGTACGGACTGAATCCCTTCAGAGAATTTCTTGGCAAGTTATTTAGACTACGTTGGACACTTATTAGATGTTTGACCCACCCAGCTCCCGAACCTAATATCCTTTCTATTATAGATTGCTTTCTGCCTTGGTTTTTTCTTTACACCATCCCATACCCTCAGGAAGGAAGTGAGAAGATTCCCGCTGGGCTGTGCTCATTTGGCCATGTTTCCCCCCAGGCTGGATTGCCTGAGTGAAAGAAATGGTCGAACGTAGCATGCTCTTAGCGTATATGCCATTTAGACTCGCAAATCTTGTATAACAGTCCGGACGTCAGCCGAGTGCTGTGGATCTACATTATAAGTGGAAACTAGCCTGTATATGTTAATCGCAAGCACTGGTTGTTAAAGGTGATATTATCTGCCTTGATACGGCGAGGTATTAAACTGGTTCTCTCCCCACTGCGATCTCTATTGCAGTTTGGGCAGCGTTTTACAAACATGGTATGATGCAGGCTCATGCCTGGCCACCAGTACCGTGATTGTAATTCTTCCAGAGAATCTTTTAATTTATGGTGTCTGAGACCCTCGCCCATGTGTGCGTCTGCGATTAACAAGTTTCTCCTGTCCATGTTTGGAATCACTCTATCCCCCACTCCAGGGATTCGAGCAAAAGGAACGGAGTTTGCATCGATTATGTATGTATAATTGAGTGGATAGTTGATCGGTAGTGCTGAGCAGTCGCCTTTTGATGACGTTTTCACCGCCAGCAATGTTTCACCGTCAATGTGTTTTAATGTACGCTTTTTTCGATCTACGGGAGCCGGTTTACTGGCTGCCGCTGCGGCTGCTTCAGCCAATGAATTCCCTACAACGTGAACGCCATCACGCTGGTGACTCAGTGAGTATGTCACGTGAGTCTTTGGTAGTTCTTTTTTCAAAAGAGCTACCTGTTCCCAGAGCAGTCTCTGCTTTATTGGTGCATCTGTGTCATCTTTGTAACCGTTCTGAATCCAGGTCTGCAAATCGCTGTTATATGATTTGACGCAGTAATATGAATCTGACACTATAAGTGTCGGGAATTCGCGATCCGCATTATCTAGCGCCATTTTCAATGCTATTATTTCAGTTTGTTTTTCTGAATTAGTTTCTACTGAGTGTGATTTTGTTAATAGAGGTCTTAGTTTACCTCCGCGCCACACTTCTTTTGTAATCCCACATGTGGGGTTGTATGCTTGTTCTCCCCAGACGGGAGGTTGAGCATGTCCGTCTGTATAGATTACACAGGCGTAATGTCGTAGAGGCAGAATGTCGATCGGCAGAGGATACGTCTTTTCATATTTTAAATTTTCCAATTCTTCTAGTTCTGGATCAAAGAAGTAGTATACTTTGTCCGTTGTGATTGAATTCACCCATTGTATCCATTCTGGATCCAATGTTGTTGTTGGTAAATTACACGGTGTTGTTAATGCCTCAAAGGCTGATTCTGCTGTTCTGACTGTGATATGTCTACCGTCAGCTATGTCTTTTTCTCTAGCTATTGCGGTTTGAACTGCATGAACAATTTTTTCTTTGTTGCTGAATCTCTGTTCAGCTTTTGTGTACAAGTGTGATTTGAATGCAATTGGTACCTTATCTCCCTCATTAGAGGTCAGGTATGTGAATCCGCATCTCCCTGGGATGACTCGGATTACAAGGTTGCGTGTATTATCACGTGTTTCTAATTTTGTTTTAATTAGCATGTCTGTTTGTAAGGATCTCAAAATTTCTGTGTGTGTTTGAGTCCAACTGGATCTTTTAAAGTCTGGTTTAATTATATCATAAAGGGGTTTGACCCTTTCTGCGTAATTTGCAATGTATGTTCTTCCGAAATTTAGGAAGCCTAGAATTGACTGTAAGTTTTTTAGTGTTTTAGGAGCTTGGATTACGGCACATTTCTCTAGGAAATTGTCTGCCAGGCTTTTACCTTCACTTGATAACTCATATCCTAAGGATAGGACTGTCTGATGGGCAATTCTGGAGTTTTTTAAAGTTGAATTTGTAACCCTCTGCAGCGAAACCAAGTATTATGGTGTTCACTCTTTTCAAGTGAGTCTCCAAGTCATCATCTGTTAGGTAAATGTCATCGACATAAGATAATGCTTCATCATCATATAGTTGTAGTAATTCTGTTACTCTCGCTGAGAATACCCCCGGGCTGTTCTTGTACCCCTGGGCTAACCGACAGAATTGTTTTTGAGTGCCATTTACTGAGAATGCAGTTAAATATCTGCTCTCTGGTGCTATGTTTTGACAAAAGAATCCATTGGAGATGTCCAAGGTTGTTTTGTATTTTTTGCGCACTATGTTATTCATTAGTGCAGCACTGTGTGAGTTTTGCACTGCAAAAGTTTTGCAACATGTGTTAAGGTGTCGGTAATCCAAAACTAGACGATATGAATTGTCTGGCTTGGCGACCGGAAACAAAGGATTGCTCATTTGTGAGGTGCAAGTTTCAATCACCCCCTGGTATTCTAGCTGATCTAGTATTTCATTTACTTGTTTTTTAGCTTCTTGCTTAATTGGGTACTGCCTTTGTGCAGTAGGTTGTGATTTTAACTGGATTTTGTGAGGAGGAGAATCCTCATCCCATCCTACATGATTTTTATATAAAGCAGGTGCTAAGGCCACTGCCCACTTTCTAGCAAGTGTATATTTTTTATGAATCGGTATTTGATTCGAGAAGGCAGGCATAATTACTTCTTCGCCATGAGGGCACTCCCTGACAAACTCTGGTGGCCAGTCTTTTTCAGCTAGAAGGATGTCATAGCCTTTGGATAGGTTATCCCAAAATAGTCCCCTTATTTTCCTAGTCTTATCTCCCTCTATACGTAATGTTATCTCGTATATCTTGTGGGGCTTGCTAACTCTGGTATCTGCAGTTTCCACTTGAAGATATTCATTCGTGTCCACTGTCTCCAGATGATTCATAAGGACTTTGCGAGCTATGCTCACCTCTGCTGCGCTGTCTAGCATTGTCTGAGCCCACTCTCCGTTTTTCAGTTGTGTCCTCAGTATTCTCGGCATTGTTAACTACCTTGATACTGGCTACCTTCTTTTTTGGAAATTGTAATTTCTTTTTCAGTTGAGCAGGTTCCTTGTCTTTGGACTTGGCGTGCTCTTCTGATCGTCCTCTTCTTTCCGATTTCTGCGAGGAATTCTGAAAAGATTGAGAGGGACGTGTATCAATGTCTTGATATCTATCAGGTTTTTTAATATTATCCCTATTTCTAAGGTTATATCTATTCCCAGAGGGGTCACTCTGGGGTGACCTTTGTCTCGGGTTTGGAGATTTCTCTCTTCGCCTAGGAGACCTTCCTCTGGACTGGAATTTCTTTTCTTTGGGATTGGATTGTTTGTTTCCATCCCAGTTCTTTTTAGGTGAATTATTATTATTAAAAAATATTTTTTCTGGACTTGTAGTCAGTTGCGGTTTTACTGGTATTCCACCTAGACTATCTCTGCCTAGTTCTTCATAGGATTTTTCTATGATTCTGGCTATTTCAGCTGGTTGGTCTGCTATATCTGTCTCTTTTAACCTCTGGCGGATCGCCACGTTTGCTGCTTCACCTTTTATGTTGGCTAGTAATATAGCCGAGACCTGCTTGAAGTCTTTCAGTAATTTCATACCAAGAGTTAAAGCAGGTTCTGGACCGTATTCATCTTGAATTTGTTTTAGCACATCTGGTATTACCGAAATGGATGGAACACCGTGCGTTTTTGTATAGATGGAAGCAAAGACTGTACCCCAAGTGTCACAGTCCTCAATGTGTGGTGCGATTCCCATTGGGAGACATATAGTCAGAATCCTGTGTTTTTCTAATGGGGTGGTGTCAGGAAACACCGCCTCCATTTGGGTGATTTTCTGTGCCAACCAGAATGGTATTTGTTCCCGTTTAGCTGGAACTTTACCTAGGCAGGATTGGATGTTCTGTGGTGTAATTTTATTTGTGTTCCCCTGGTGAGGGGTCAGCTGTGGAAGTTTAATCGCTGGCTGAATTGTTGAAGTCCGCATTACATACTGAACTAATTGTCTATGAATTTTTAGTAATTGTTTCAGCTGTGTTAATAGTTCAGCTGCAGGCATCCTATCGATGTCTGGATGTGGTGTGTATCCGGCTAGGACCGGCCACGTTGCTCCTGGTCTTCCTAAAGGACCGAGCCTTGTAATGTGATTGTTATGTTTTAGGGCGCCATCAAATAAGAGCAAATGCTCTTGGAATTTGAGTGGTACTTCCACCTCCTCGAAGGGAGTGTATATTTCAGGAGGTTCCTCTACTTTGTAATAGTGGAAGTACTTTGTTACAGCATTTGCTGCTGGAAAATGTATCCATGAATAGTATACCTCTGTCTGCCGATATTCGTGTGCCTCGATTACGAATATGACTGTGCCACCTCTAGGTGTCAGTCCATTTTCTATAAGTTTTAAGGTTATAGATCTCCTTTTGGCGACCTGGATGAGTATTATATCCGGGTCTGCATCGAGTGCTGTAGTATCAGCTGCTGCTATTTCAGCTGCTAATCTAACTGCTTCTCTTTCTTCATCACTGTCTCCCATTTTACTGACAGGATGGTATTATGTTTTATTTGCAGATCAGGTTTCTTTATGGAACAGAGATTAGATGCACAATATTTTGGAACACTGTTTATCCTTCAACGTTGACTAGACCAAGAACCATACATAGGAGTTCCCTCCTGCGAGGTTTTGGAGGATATAACCTTTCACCCACTCCAGACGTCTTTGGAGTATTTGGGAAAAGGGGTCTGAGTGAGAAAGCACGACTGAGTTACTCTAAATGTCTTACGTTAGTTTTATCGCCCTTTCCAAACGCGTTGGGCGCCATGTAGTGTAGCTCCTATTTTCCCAATAGGCTCTGCGCATTGGAATAGTACCTACAGCAGTAAAGGCCTAGGCCAGACGTTAACTAGGTCTACTACTGTCGATACTAGACTTAATTTTTGGGTTTGCCAGCTAAGCTCAGAGTTCGCTAGAAACTTTCTCGAATGTTCAGGAAAGAATTACCTCCCCTGATTAGACAAGAAGGGATTTAGTTTCTGACAACCATAGAACATGACAACTTTGCTCTCCCCTAATCAAGAGTCAATCTCCAGAGTCGTGTGAGCACAAGGCAATTATTTTACTCAGTCAGTACGTGCATTCTTAGTCTCATCAGAATGTAGAAAAAAGGAAGAGACGGGCGTGTTCAATAAAAGGTGCTATTTATTGATCAGTCTCTTTTCTCATACATGAGAAATGGATCGATATTATTGCAATACTTATAGTTAAGTAAAGTGCATACATTAGAAGCAATAGTATAAAATAATACTGTAAAAACATTGATATGGTTTCTGAGCCATATGATGTTTAAAATGATTAAAATATATTTACATACACATATACATTTGACTAAACGTACTCAACTGGTGTTTCTAAATACGCCTACCCCGTGTACCTGACCTAAGTCTAATGCGTGGGCGGGAATAGAAAGTTACAGTTTAAGTTAAGTTTGTTTTTGCCAAGTGAATAACTAAAGAATTCTCTAGGAGGGGTTATTCAGTTCTGTACCTGGAAGTTAGGATGAATGAGGAATGGTATCTCTTTCTCTGCTCTCGATATTCCAGGCTGCCTGCGAGGGCTGCCCAGAAGCGCCGGTGCTGGGTCTCTCGGCTTGAGATAACAGCGCGTCTCTCAGCGCGTCAGGAAGGCGGGGCTGCTGCCAGCGGGGTCTGCTTCTGCTCTCGGCTTCGGCAAGTATGGCTGCTCCGTCTTGTCACCACGCGTGTGTTTGCATAGGGCAAGGTCGGCAATATTTATACCTTAAAGGTGCCGGGATTGACGTAAGGATGGACATAGGTACGTCAATAAAGATGTCATACGACTTGCTCGTTAGCACATTCTTTTGCAAAAGTTCTCTGTGAAATCAAAACAATGGCCGCACGGATTATCCAGGTTGTCATAGGTTTGATTTGTTATGAGAACGTCGTATGCCTTATCAGGGGCTGGAGGAATGTCGCTTGTCTAATTAGATCTCAAGCGTTATGACCTAATCAGATAACACGTTCCTGTGCCGTAGTGTGACTGCGTCAGATAACGGTATCTGCATCATGGGGGTTTTCTTGCCTCATGGGCTGACTGTTAGTTAACTAGCTAGTTAGTTTAACCAGAATACGGTCAGGAATAGGGGGATCGATTCAGAACCTATAGAAATACACGACAGTATCTGTTCTCTATACTCACACAGCCTGTTCATTCACCATATTTTACATTAAGTTAACTTGTGCTTGAATATAAATCGATTGTATGTATTTAATCAATGTATTTACTATTTAAGTTCGGACACTGAATGCTAAGGTCCTGTATGCTTTCATCCTTTAGGCCCCTGACGAAGGTTTACCCCGAAATGCATTGGGCGGGAAGGAAATAATGCATTAAGCAATGCAAGAAAATATTCATGAATGAAATGAATCACTATGAAGTTTGATGAAAATCTTTCTTGAAATGAATAAATATAAATGATGAACGCATGAATTAAGCGAAGGTGTTTCTTAAAAAAGCCTACCAAATAACGCAAAAAAATTGTGGAGAAACCCACGGGTTTCAAGTACAACCAGCGCGCCTTACAGTGATGTCTTAATCACATCTTGTAATCATAATTTAAGGCACCATAGGCACGGTGTGACAAGGAAACGCGCCAAGAATCCTTCAACTTTAATCAAGATTTTGAGTGCACGGAGATCTAATAACCTCATTAATGCAAACATTCACCCCAGTCAGAGAGATCTGGGTTTAATCTACTGTTCTTTCGCTCACCGCGCCACCCGTGTGGACCCAATCATATGCAAATCAGTCTTGACCATGCTCCTCTTGGGAACAGTCCAAACCGAACTGCAAGGCCAGGTCCTCCCTGGGCCGCAACACAAGCATCCCGGGACCAGTTTCGGGGCATCACCCTTCATCACCAAAGTTGTATGGCACCACACTTTAAAGTTGTGGAGATATAAGGCCAAATGTGAATGTCCATTGTGCATGCCATTGTTTGCTCATTTTTCAGATTCTCCTTGATCTGTGGCTAATAGATCGTGGTCACTGGAAAACGTCACATTGTTTACTCACACTGGACACTCTCGCCTTTTCCTCCCAGTTTTTTCAAACATTAGGAATAAAAAGGAAAGTAGCATAATGGGAGAGCTGATGTTTCATTATTCATATGTGACCATCTAAGCCCACCCGCCTGTTAATGTCTGATGACAGGGGATGGTGCCAATGAAGATAAGGTAATTGGCACCATCCCCTCTGGGCTGACCAGGACTTGGACGCTTTACACAGTCACCCCGCCTTTTCCCCCGACAAGGGAGTTCATTCTGCCCCTGCCTTGAGTAAGGGCTAGGGAGGTGTAAAGCGTGTCCATACAATGTATTTATACAAAACTATGGTACAATGGCTTACATTTACTCTCTAAGGTAAAACCACATTGAAAACACTTCCAGAACATAAGGAGAGTTGTTTACCTGTATAAAGTAAATGTTACATGCAGTCATTGAGGCAGTAAGCCGTGTTTTTGTCATTTCAGCTTTGCTGTGCAGTGATAATAACCTGGAATTTGACTGTTGCTCTCTATTGGTGCTTTTATTGAACAAAATGCTGTAAAATAAAAATCCATATTTCACAAGGTTGTCTGTGAAATACGGAGTTCATCAAAATGACAGACAAGGCTTTACCATCATTAGGCAACTGAACAACATGGTCTGGCTGTGATTTACAAATACACTTTAAACTGCAAAAATGTCCTCTTTCCACAACCCATTTTACATTTGAATGCCACTGTCCTACACTGCTCATTTCCATCTACTACCCACAAAACTTGCTATATTGATTCAGCAAATCACAACCTATCTAGCTCTTGTTGTTATGCGGTCACCAAATGGCATATTCTTGGGTGAGTTGAACATTGACTCGAAAAACCAAAATACATCTCTACCATCAAAACCTAATGTAATATAAGACTCTGTTTCCTCCATAAACAGAAGATCCTGATAGAATCATAAAAGCCCTATAGCCACACCAACTCTATTACAAAGACATTGTCCCTGCCATCATCGGAGACTAGGTGCACACTACTTACCGACGCTCCATCCTAAGACACCTTCCTCGATGTGTTAAAAATTTGACAAATTACTGCAATTCTCATCTGTTTGATTATTGTTAGCCGCAACCGGGAACAATGCACGGGCCTCTGTGATCATGTTCAGAGTTGATTTGCCTACATACTATCTAATCAAATCAAATTCTAAAGATTGCAGAACACATCTTTTACAGAGCGCCAATGTCTTGAAGGGTGCCATAGGGTTATTGTCATGGGCTTCCATCCATCAGTATTCAGGTGATATACCAATCTACTTGACAACTTAATCGATACATGACATTCACACACTCCACCAAACCTTTCCCAAACTTGAACTCAAGTTGTCTGGTAATGTTATGCAGCTAAACCATTCCAAAAACAGAATTTGTTATCTTTACATAAACACATTCACTCTAAATCTGATTGAGCTTGAGGTGTGTGTGTGTGTGTGTTTTTGTCTATCTGTCTTTACCTGGCCTTGGCATTGTCAGAACAGTTGCTGGAACTCATTCTTGACCCTTCTCTGATGTTCATCCCACACATATACTCATTCACAAAACTACTCACTTACATTTTCTCTGCCTTGAAAGCTCAAAAGAACTCCTCTCTCCAGCTCAGCTAAAAAATGTTGTAATTGCTCTGTTTGTCTCTCATCTCAATTCCGATTGGTTCTCATCAAAGCAGTACTTCACTCAACATCCCTTCCGCTGCCTTCTACTCAAAGTGGGCTATATCACACGATAACATTTCCTTCTCTCCACAGCAAGTATTAAGTTCACAATCCAATATCTTGTCTACACTGTCCCAGATATTTAGCAACATTTCAGAATGCCAAAAAGATGTGAGGAGTAGATCATCTCTAGTCCTCGAAAAAACTAAATAAAAAAAATGCACATCCTCTAAATCAACCCTTCTCAGACATTGCAGCATCCTTTAAGAACTTCCTCCCTGCAGATATTCCAATTGTACCCCCAGAAATTGCTGAAACTGCTTCTTTGCCCTCGCCGGGGATGGGGAGAACTTTCTGCCCCCCCCATCCTTTTTGGGGACAGATTTCAAGTTTGACCTAATCTGCCTTCAAGGGGGGGCGAAAGCCCACCAGAACTAAAATAAACATTTAGAAAAAGGGTGCAACAGACTTTCTGCACCCCTGGGGAGGTGGGGTAGATTGGAGGTTTTGCCATAATATCCCTTTTCCGAGGTGTGGCAGGCAGAAAGCCCATTATACACCAGAGATTTCAAAATCGTGCCAAACAAACAGGATGGGCGGTCTACCCTGGCATCAAACCATAACTCCACCCTAGGAGGGACAATGTCTTCTGTCCACCTGGGGGAAGATATGAAGATTTTCCCAATTGGGGAGGTTGCCTCAAATCTACCCCCTGAGGCAGTAGAAAGCCTACTTGACACTAAGGATTTCACATTTGAGGCCCACACCAAACGGGACAAATCAGTATTTCTACCCTCCCACCCCATGGCAGACAGGGGATTTGCCCCTGTTGGGGGCGCAGAAGCCAAGTAGAGATCCGGGATTTTGCATGTCTGGCCCATCTTAACATCAGGTCTCACCCTCAAGCCGCAATAATATTTCTTCTTCCCTGCTGACTAAAACATCCCATCCCAATGGCAAGCAAGAAGACGTTTGATTCTTTTGGGTGTTATTTTTTCCAATGGCCAAAGAGAGTGAGGCTAAATCCAATATCAACCACTAAGAGCACCAAGAGCCTGGTACCCCGAGCTCTTAATCATGGACATCGATCCTCCGATCAGACTGCCTCTTCGGGAGGATCTTCTGTCGTAGCAGCAGGGGACTGTCCTCCACCGAACCTGTCCAGGCTCCACCCCCCTTGCGTGGAGATTGAGCAGCGACAGTCGACAGCTTTCGACCTTCCTCCCGAAGTCTGTAACGTCATCTAGGCAGCCAGGCTTCCCTCCACTAAAACGGTATACGCCTGTAGATGGAACAAATTTGTGGCATGGTGCACAGCGAAAGCTGTGGATCCCCTTTATGCCCCTCTTTCAGAGGTTTTCCTCTTCATTCTTTTTTTGGCCCAGCAGGGCTCTGCTCTGGGCACTCTTAAAGGCTATCTTTTTGCCATTTCGGCCTTTCTTCGCCTTCCTGATCAGCCCTCTCTTTTCAAGTCCCCGATCGTTAACAGATTTCTCAAACGTCTGCTCATTTCTTTCCTCCTTTTCCTTTCGTAATGCCCCAGTGGGACTTTAATCTTGTCCTCACTTATGTTATCGGGGAAACCTACTGGGGGTAGCTGTGCGCATTATAAGTTTAAATAAATAAATAAATAAAATAAATAAATGTGTGCTCCCTTTGAGCCACAACATAAGTGTCCTTTACGTCTTTTTACTTTGAAGACTGCTTTCTTGCTTGCCATCACCTCTGCTTGCAGGGTGATTGAGCTTCAGGCTTTAACTTCAAAATTTCCCTTTCTTACTGTCCATCGGGACAAAGTGGTTCTTCATCCTAAACACTCTTTTCTGCCCAAAGTGGTTACCTCTTTCCGCATAGGTCAGACCATCACATTGCTAACCTTCTTCCTACCTCCACACCTTTCCAAAGAGGAGGAGAGACTGCACCGTTTGGACCCAAAACGTGCGCTGTCCTTCTACCTTGACCGCACTGAAGACGTCCGGGTGGATGATCAACTCTTCGTGGGATGTATGGGTGCCAAGAAAGGTCGGGCAGTGCACAAACGTACCATCTCTCGATGAGTTGTACTTTGCATTAAGATCTGCTATTCTTTGGCTAAAAAGGAACCTCCAGTAGGACTACGCATCCACTCTGCCAGGGCGACGGCAGCCACTACTGCTTTGGGACGTGGAGTTCCACTGGTTGGCATCTGCCAGGCAGCCATGTGGGCATCGTTGCACACATTTACAAAGCATTACTGCCTGGACAGCCAAGTCCTGAGAGACGCCTTTATTCAGCTGTTCCGTTCTCCAGGACAACCTGGTGTGAACTTGGTTTGCAGACCCATCTCCGGGGTGGTATTGCTGGGGAATCTATAACCAATAGTCACTTTCAGATAAACAAGTTACTTACCTTCAGTAACAATGTATCTGTAAGAGATATATATTGGTTATAGATTCCTCACAGCTCCACCCATCCTTACTCTTCTGCCAACTGGCTTCTAGGGATAGGGGACTCCCTTACAGTTTGGTGCACCAGTGGTCCGTGTCTTGCATGGCTCTGCGCTTCTGGCGCAGAAAGTTGTATCATAACTGACATCAGCGCGCAAGAGCAGTGTCTAAGTAGACACCGCGACGTCATCCTGGCGACCACGCCACCTACCCGACGCGCAGGGGTACTGCTGAGAAAAAATTTCTCTGGATCCAATCTGACACCTGGGTTTATTTCTAAGGTAAGGAATCTATAACTCATATATGTCTCTTACAGATACATCGTTACCGAAGGTAAGTAACTTGCACCCTGCTTGTTGCAGGGTGCATAAGTTATTTATTTTAACTGGGACATATTTTTAACTGATGCTTAACAAACAAGCAAACAAACATTATTTTAAATAAAAACTTGCCTTACCTAATCTGCTGGGCTGACTTGTAGCCATTAGGTGTGCTTGGGTGTGCCTCACTTCCGATCGCACACGCACAGGTGCCATCTTGGAAGGGTCAGTGGTCTAGTCTTGAGACCCGCTCACCCTTCCACTCTACTTAATGGGAGCCATAGCGTGGACACGCCAAAGGCAAGCCCGTCTGCGCCTGTCCGTACACCGGTCACGCTCAGCGCCAGCCCCCTGCCGCTTTTGTTCCCCTGCACCGTGTTGGCTTGAGGTATAGTTGACAAGAGCTACTCACTCTCCCGATTCTGCACAGGCCCCACTCTGACCCCCGGAAATGCACTAGGATGTCAAACTTGCCCGGTCTGCTCTCCCAGACTCAAGGTCTTTAAGACCCACTTGCCAAGCATTTCTGTGGCTAGTACTCGGAAATGCATGGCAGAACCGATAAAATCCACTCTGTTGAATGCTCGGTCACTTATAAAGCATGCTATTGAAAGGGCTGATATTTTAGACAGTGTTAATAATGATATCGCTATTGTAACCGAGACATGGGCTTACGCTGCCTCAGGGCCAGACTTGGTCTCTGTCACCCCTCCTGGCTACTCGTCAATCAGGCTAGATCACTTAGGGAGCAGAGTTGGTGGCCTAGCTATTGTCTTTAAAGACAAATTCATGGTTAGGTTTGACCCCCTACCCCCTTCCTTTCTGAGTAGCCCTGTTTTTCAAAATTGGTAAATATTCCTTTAACGCTACCTTGATCTACAGACCCCCGGACCAGAAGTATGTTTCTAAATCTAGATAAGCACCATGGGACATTAAGGTCAACTCCTCTGATTTTACCATCCTTGGTGACTTTAACTTTAATCTGGAAAATAAGGAAGATTTAGACACTCAGGGTCTTATAGCCTCTTTGACTCTGTTAGTTCTGTCACAACTAGTTTGTGAGCACACGCACTCTGGTGGCCATACCCTTGATGGCATTTTCTCAAATTGACCTATTATTCCTGTTTCCCCCGCTCTACCGCTAACATGGTCAGACCATAAGGCAGTAATGTTCCAACTGAACTTAGTGGGCCACAGTTTGGAGGAACCTATGATTCCACCTACTTCCAGCTACCGACCGTGGCACCTAATTTCGGAAGGCCAACTCACGAGCACATTAATTGAATCTAATAAACCAGTTTCTCCTGATCTTGATCAAGCTACTGATGATTGTCATCAATGGATAAGTAAGTCCATTAGCAGTATAGCTCCTACCAAACGCGGAAATAATAACGAACAGTACCATCTGAACCATGGTTCAATGAAGAGCTCAGACTGGCCAAACAATCATGTAGAAGACTAGAGAGAAAGTGGAGGCTGAATTACAGTACTGAGGACAAGGATCCTTATAAGGTAGAACTATTACGCTATAAAAAACTTCTGGCCAAATTCAACTATTTATAAACAAAATTAACTCGGCGTTGAACACCCTCAAAGAGTTATTTTCCACAGTGCTCAAGCTAAGCAAGCCCCACCAGCCAGGAATCTTAATGCGAATGCCTCCTTCTGCAACAGAATTGCTAAAAAAAAAAAGGTAGAGGTCATCTTTAACACTTTAACTTCTAGCCAGACCCCAGTAGGAACCTGTTCGAATAATAACCCAGAGTCAGCAACCTCCAGTGGGCCCAAAGTAGGAAGTGCTATTAGTGAAGCCAACTCTTTGGAAACCGATTTCTTAGTGCCCTCTCTATCCAAGAATGCCACTCTTTCGGAATTTCCCCCCCCCTTGCAATTGGTCAAGTAACCAACCTGTTTATTCAGATCAAATCAAAGTTGCCGCTGGACCCTTGCCACCCTACATTTTTACAACTAGCCCCTGGACTCCTCTTAGTGATATTTAGCCAAATGCTCCACCTTGGTCACTTCTCTAAAAGTTGGAAAATTGCATTAATTCTTCCTCTTTTAAAAAACCAAATCTGGATGCAGACAACCCCAACTACTATAGGCCATTCTCCAGACTTACCTTTCCGGCCAAGCTGATAGAGAAAGCCATACACACCGAGCTTTCTCTATTCATCCAGAATCATAATCTACTGGATTCCTCCCAGTTTGGATTCAGAAGCCAACACAGCACTGAGACAGCCTTGTCACAGCTGCTGAATACATCAGAACAACCTTTGATAAAGGAGGGAACGCTGCCCTATTTCTGTTAGATCTTTCGGCAGCGTTAGATATGGTCAGTCATGAACTTCTTATCAAACCCATGTTCGAGTTAGGAGTTAGAGGTACCGCTCTCGAGCTCCTCAGATCCTTCCTCACTGACAGATCGGAGTTCGTGGAATGTACCGGTCACAGTTCCACTTCTTTTACTCTGTCCTCTGGGGTACCACAAGGGTCGGCGTTGAGTCCCACCATTTTAATCTGTATGTTACCCCTTTAGCCTCCCTGATCAAGCGCCTTAGGTTCTCAGTTGTGTCCTATGCTGACAACACCCAACTTGTAGTGTCAGTCACAGAAAACCCTGACAGCACGGCAGAATGTTTCCACAACTGCATGTCACAGATTGGCTGTTGGATGTCCAACAATTGTCTGAAGCAAAATTCAGATAAAACTGAAGTGCTGCTGTTTGGCAATCAGCCATGATTTTGGTCCCCTTACTGGTGGCCTCAGGAAATGGGTGCGCTCCCAACTCCGGTGTCCAGGGTGAAAAATATGGTAGTCCAATTTGATGAAAACTCTCCTTTGTGGGAAACGCCAATGCCATCTCCTCATCATGTTTCTTTAATTTTAAATCACTTAGGAAGGTGTTTTCCTTTCATCCCTCGAGACCAACGTAAAGCAGTGATCACTGCTCTGGTCTTATCAAAAACTGACTACTGTAATGGGCTTTTTTTGACTGCCCATAGGAAAGCTCTAGATGAGCTCCAAATGGTCCAAAACGTAGCAGCCAGATTGATTTAAGAATACCGAAATATCAATCTGTCTCCAAGGCTCTTCCCTCACTTCACTGGCTCCTGGTTAGAAAGCGGGTGATGTTCAAATCTTTATGCATAGCCCTGAAGGCCCTTTGTCTTGTGGGTCCTGAATCAATCAAACAACTCTTTCAACAATACATCCCTTGTAGGACTTTAAGATCCTCCTCACAGGCTAATTTTTTTGTACCTAAGTTCCCGAGAGCTACCTGTGAAGATGAGAGCTTTGCAGTGGCCACTGCCAAACTCTGGAATTCAATGCCTCTGGCACTAAAAATACAAAACATCTGCTTACCTTTCGCAAGACCCTTAAAACCTGGCTGTTTACCAACTAGCCCAGTACTATCACTTCCTTGTGCCATACACCCCGTTCTGGTGTTTTCCTTACCCTGGTCCACACCCTGGAAGTCAGCGCCTAGACACCTAAGGGTAGTAGTGCGCTTTAGAAATTCTAATTTCATTTCATTTCGTTCAGATTTTTTATCCGGAGACTTTTGGTGGTGGGGGGTTGGAATGCTGGGTGATAGGAACTTAGTGGCTTCATGCAGATTCCACAAGTTTTCCTTACTCAAACGTGAGAAAAATGTGTGGTGCTAGTCAAAGTTTAAGGTTTGCAAGGGCATCTGGGTAGGAAATCCTGGTGAGACCCATGCACATCACCCACCCTGGATTCACTCAGGTGCCTATTTTAAAAAAATGTGCAGGGTGATATGTTTCCCTGGGTGCTGGTTTAGCTAGGGCCAAAAAATCACAGCTACCTGGTTTGTAAAAATGGATCTGTTTTCAGTGGAAAATGTGATGTGTTCATGTTGCGTTTTGGTCCCATTCGTTTTCCTGGCACTAGGCCTACCCACACAAGGTAAGTTCTGTTTTTATTGTGAGACATGTTGGAACACAGAATAGTAGAACATTGGTTACCACCAATTGGATTTCTCTGCATTTGTGGCGTACACATATAATTAAATTTGTAAGATAGAAGACATTTTGAAAGATGCTCTCTGAATCACATGCTAGTATGGTTACCCACAAATAAAAAACTCGTACAAATAACCACTGCTCCTAAACTCCATATCTGGTGAACATTTCAGAATTACATAGGTTGCCTTCATGCCTATTTTCCACTCTTTATATTTTACAATATGAATTGCTGTATACTCTGTACTTAGTGAAAAACGATTGTAAGGTGCAGCTCAGTTGTTGGCTGTGGTTACCTCTGGTTCTTATACAATCAATAAACCCCATGCAATTCTCCCACCAGAAGAGTCTAGCAGACGTAATGGTATATTGATTGTGAAAATCTGCCATCATGACAAGAAGTTACAGATGAAATCGTTGTCACAAATAGCAGTTGTTATCCTACTAATTTTCAATATATATTTTTATTTCAAGTTAGTTTTTTGGGGGGGGAGGGGGAGTCCTTGAGGGATCTATCTACACAATTGCCCTTTTGCTGAATTCATAATTTTGTCTACGTTTGTGAAATATATAGCTTTCCGGGTTTCATACCCGTTTCCACCACAAACTAGAAGTAGGTTGAAAGCTCAAAAATTAGGAAAAATGGGCTACCCCTTAGAAAAATGCCAAAAACTGTGGTTTAAAAAAAAAGTATTTTTTGTTCAGATCTGCTTCTTCCCTAAAGCTGGGAAGATTGTGATTTTTAGCTGAGCAAACCTTTTGTCGATGCAATTTTTAGGAAAAAACAGACGCTTATTTGCAGAGCAAGTCTTTCCTATTTTTCCCCAAACCCCCAAATTCACAAACCATGGGTACCCTTAGAATCCCCATGATGGGGAAAAAAGAACGCAAATTTGGCATTGGATAAATTACGTGGGGAAAAAGTTATGGAGTTCTAAGCTCAAAGTACCCAAAATACCCATAATACCCAAAAAGGGCTCAGCACTGAGGAGAAAGAGCCTCAGCAGTTAAGGGATTAAGATCATAAAACAGTCCACAAGTGATTCCTTACACTTCAGGCAGAATCAACATATAATTTGAAGGTAACACAGAAGGCATTTACACCCAGCTCGTACGATGTAATGTAGCACCAGAGAATTCAAGCATTTGTTCTGCAGTGAGAAAAAAAACCTGTGTTCAAAATAGCTCCCCAGTAATATGTAGACAATTAAAAGTGAACCTCCCTCGCCTGCAGTCATCTGATTTAGCACACTGCGATGATAGTTATTAAACTGTCTATTAAAATGTACAGTTGCATGCAGCTCCCTTTGTGGAGATGTTTATTTTGGCAAGACGATTCTGTATTTTAAGAGAGTTACAGATTCTGAGGAAGTGAATGATTTATTTATAGCCCTTTCTTGACAGCTGTGCTGCCCAAATATTCGTCAAGAACAGGTCCAATTAGAGTTTTTAACTAATAATAATCCAAGCTCCCGTGCTCGCCTCGCAGCTCTGTTGCTAAATACCAGGTGTCATTAATGCATAAGTCACTCGTCCTTCCCCTCTTAACCTCTGAAGGCTGATGGGATGAGACTCAAACGTCCCTGCAGTGTGCCCTCAGATGCAAACATCAGCAATTTAGATCGTATGTATGTATTTTAATTTCCACAAAACTGCATCCATAGATAGCCCTTTGGCTCTTTTATTTATTTGTTAGAAGTTTTCGGTTACTTCAGATCACTTGACAGATGTAAGTTAACAGTTTCTTTGATGAGGGGATGTTGGAGGACCGGTGGGCCTGGTGAGAGTATCCTGCCTGAAATGTGTCACTGGGTAACCCCTCTGTGCTGAGGCCTGTCAAATCCCAGTCTGAAAAGTTCAGTTTTCACGTTTCCTAAACTACTTGTAGTTCGGTTCAGCTCTGCGGTGTGGATTATGCGCCTTCCAGAATCTGGGTCTTTGCTTTCTCGATGATCTGCCTCCATGGTTCATCCTCTTGAGCAAGCTTTTCTTGATCACGCTGATGGACATAGAATGAAGGACTTTGGGGGCTGGTGAGCTGGCATTTTTTGTAGGTATCCAGTCCTTTTGCTCCAGTGTGCCTTACGGATGGTGCATAAGACCGTGAATTTAATGTTCATTAAAGGTATTTAATGGGGTGATATTATTGTGTGTTCCCACCTCCATATTTTCATGCACATTCAAATCAACTTGGTGGTCAGTGCGTAGAAGCGGTAGGGTTTGATACAGAAAGGAGAGCTCTGTGATCAGACCCTTTGACACCACATGGACATGAGGGGCAGAGGTGAGACCAGATTCTAAGAGGAGCCATAGATTCTTTACTGTTAGTGAGATTGATGAAGCGATACCAATGCCTTAGGATCAATCAAATGATATTGGCTCGAGCACAGTATATTTAAACTAAAATCTCAGACAATGCACCTTTTATTGCGGAGTGGATTTTACATGACGCCACTGAACACGTCTTTTGGAAAAAAAAGACCTTGTATCTGTCTTGAAAAATATAATAAAAGGTATACAGTGTACACACAAAAAAGATCATAGCGGGATTAAATTCTAAGCACTGGGACAACATGAATAATAAAAGGTGTTGTATAATAAAAAAACTCCTATATAAATATGTACCTGTTTGCAATGACATTTCGAGATTTGGAAGTTATTATGGCGAACTCTACTTAATATAAGAATCGGGATTATGCAGTAGACCACCTTAGCATTTTTTTAGGCTTCTGGAAAATATTGCATTTTTGTGTTTTTTGACAGTTTTGTTTTTGTGTCATTGTAGAAATTGAGATGACTGCTTTCTTGGTGGAGTGCTTCCGCTTGAACATTAGTAGTGTTAACCTAATCAATAAAGAAGAAAAATATTTAATAATAATTTATTGCTGAACAAAGACATTTGTGTTAAAAATGTATTTGTTTCACTGCTTTATGTGGTGATTAAAAGTACTGTTGTCAAGTTTACATCAGTTTCAAGATTTAGAAATATTCCATATTTGCAACTCTACCTTTTTGTACTTGCCTCGCTAACATTGTGGCAGGTTTTAATTTATCCCTGATTGCAAGAATTCTCACATGCATGCCAGTTGTAGAGTAAGTTTTGCTTTAATTACAGCTCATCGAGTAAATCCAGATCTGTATGGAAATAGGAGGTAGAATACATATTGAGATGTAATGACCACACCTCTAAGAATTTCACCTAACTGATTTCTCTGGCAAAAACCTGGTAACAATAAAGATGGAAGTGGCCTAGGAATCCCAAACACAAGGTAATCTGTGCGGTGATCATTCATTCCACATGCCGAGTCTCATTCTGACTTGTTGAGCTGTGAATAGGTGGCATCTACTGCCCCCAGAATGTACTCTACACCATGGAATCAGTATGTTCCAGGTGCCAAAAATGCTCCCCCTATTTTGCTCAATTGTAATCAAAACCCGATAATTCTTTCTCGTGTTATCACACAGCTATCTGCTTACAGTTGTGAAATGTTCTGTAACATGAATACTTGTAATGATACAGAACTCTGCAAATTCTTGGGCATTAGTAAATACTTAAACTGCATTAAAATGTAAGAAGCCAGAGCAAGGAATACAGCAAACCTCTATAGATGGTTAGATTCTCAGTAACTGCCACATCTAAGCATCTATGCTTTTCTTTCAGAGCCCTGCTATAAAATGTACCCCAATTTGTGTACTGTATATTGGCTTCCTTGTCAATACCAATACACAACCTAAAAATAACCATATATTTCGAGACGTGTCTGTCTGGTTAAATTACACCTATGATGTCTGGAGCCAAAAGACAAGTAAATGAGCATCGTTACTCATACATATCAACAAAAGGAGGGAGCGAGGATTGCGTTTGAGGCGCATCCCTATCCCCAGATGGATAACGAAGACTAATTAGTCTTCAGGTTGTCCTACTTTTGCTTTCTCTTATCTTGTCCTGGACCGCCGTGAATAAAAAACTGGTCAGTAAGGATTCCCAGTCACATTTTTAAATCTCACCACTTATCGAGCACTTTTCACACAACAAAAATCCAGCTCCGCTGTAATCCAGGCATTGAAGCACAGCTGGGTGGCACTCTGCTACCCGGTTGGGAACCCTATGATGAAGCATGCCACCATCTAGGTTGGTGGGTGAGGGTTCTTTATATATACCTAGTGGGTTATTGGGTCTCGTACAATACAGTAGAGTCGCCTGTACTAGTGGGCTTGAATGTCCACCGTCACTCATAGTCACAATCTTTGAATATCTTGATATAAGGCTATGGCATTATTAACTTTATTTGTTTGTGTCATGGCTGTGCTGCCAAAATGACTACCATTCAATGTCTCCACCACTGTTTGGTGTTTATTGAGGAACACTATTGGAGGTCACCTTCTTTGAGGGTAGGGGATTGAAGAGGACTATGATGGCATTGTTCATTAGCTTGTGGAAACCTGAACTGGTTCATTATCATGTCTCCTGTGTAGCTGCATTAAAGATTGGACATTTTATTTAGGCTATTCGTAGGGGTTTGGTTCTATTTAACATTCAAGCTCTGCAATTTAATTTCTTTGCTCACTTTGTAAGAAAAAAACCTGCTATTTTGAGCTGTTTCTGAAGTTGATCAGACTGCGAGGAGCATAGTCGCCTCCTTTTGCCCCCTTATTTTTAAGGCCCTCATCAAGTGTAGAAAGGTCTTGTGACAGACAAGTGATGCATATGCGAACTCTGTTTGCTCCACTCATCCCCCCTTCAGTAGCCCTGAGAATATTCTTTAACTAGCAGACCACTTTAGACCTTAAAACTCAGGCTGTTGTAGGGAAGTAAATGCTCCCTGAATTGTGTGGGCTGTAGCCCGCAACATAGAACTAGAGGTAAGGAAGACTATTATTGCATGGCACCTTCAGCTCGCACATTTGCAGAATGGCAGCCGGTGTTGACAAAGGAAGGGCATGAGGAAATTGCCTGGCTGTGAGGGGAAGCGTAGTGAGATTTGATCCTACCTTTAAGTGGCAACAATGGGGGAAGGGATTAAGTGAAAACACCGCTGGCAGTACAGAGGGCCAAATGGCCGACCTTTACTCTTTTTGAGAATGACGCAAACTGACTTTAGACCAGGCCTGTTGGTGGCATGTCTGGCCTGTGGGGTGTTGGTGGGAATCATTTACCAGCAGTGAAGGGCTAGCACCGAGGCAGGTGTAATACTAAACCAATTGTGCCCATGACAAGGGGATGCTACGTTGCACCCAGTAGCTCTCCTAAGCATTTAAAGATAACTGGGGGAAAAAAGCAGGTAGTTTTGGGAGGGGGTCATCCCTTGCATACTGAAAAATAACTTGATACAAGTCTCAAAAAGACGAAGAGGTAGCTCCAGATCTTTGCCTAGTGGAGTGGAAAGAAAAATTACGCCTATATAGCTCCTGTACGCCATATCCAGAGTGGAACAGCGCAGTGCAGAGTCACAAGGCACCACCTTTCTGTTTGCAGATGTACTAAAGAAAAGTTTCCAAGCATACATTTATTGGGAGCTTAAGCGACACAAACTGGTTTCCAGGTGCTGCGCTTGCACCTAGCAATGTATTAATTTTAAATGCATGAACAATAACCATGCCGGTGTAGAATTAGGTCTACTTTGCATCTTACATGAAAAATACATATATAAGCTTTGCTACACCTGTCAGGCAGGAGGATGTGACTTATCAGAAGCTAATGGGAAGCAGGACCTGCAAAATTGAGGCCCGAGACTATGAACCAATAGAGAGAGTGACATAATATCATTTGAGACAACCCTGATGAGATGTGATTTAGGAAAGCAGTGGTCAGAGCAAAGGCAACTGAAGATACTCTATTGATCATCATGAATAATATGAATCAGATGCACATGGCTATAGTCAAACTGCAGAAAAGCTTACAAGTACTTGAAGTAAGTTGCAGAAAAGGATTGACAGACCCCTTTGTAATATGTGTTTTTTGCAATTTCCTGAAGATATTGGGAGAATTTATCAGTTGACCTCTTCATGGTACAATGGATCCTCAAGACGTTAATACATAATGGTCTCTATAAGCTCTTTTTAATTGTACATGCTCATAGTTCACTGGCCCCAGTGCTGAAACCTGGAGGCCTGCTGCATGCCATCATAGCCAGAGTGTTGTATTGCCATGAGAGAGATGCCATCGGCAAGAAGTGGCGCCATGCCCAATTTGAAGGACTGTCAATTCAGATCTATGCCAACTGCTCCCCAAAGCCAAAGGAAGACATTTGAGGCAGTGAAGCTGAAATGTATGTTGATTTTTCCTGCAAAATTAAAATTGACTAAAGACAACAAATCACATTATTGCCTTCCTGGTGTTGGCTTGGATTAGATGGATGAGCGAGAAAACACCAAAGATCCCTCAGAAACAGGACCCATTGTAAGAAAATCGTGATGATACCTGAAGAAACCCCCTGGCGCAGGATGATTGGAGTAGAGTGTACACCAACTCTTCCCTTAGATCCTCAACTTGAGTTTGTGAATTTAGATGGTACTTTGAGTTCAGGCCAATGGCTTGAGTGTCGTAATGATTCACAGCACACAGTCCTAATCCTGCATTCTTGATTCGACGATATTTGTATCTGTGGACACTTTATGACCTGAGATGACAATTGGGGGAAGAGGAAAGAGAAGGTTGCCACTGCCCCCTACTTGTGGTCCTTTTATTTGGACCTTATTGGACACAGTACTAATACACTTGGGACTCAATTAGCTTGGGACGGGATACTGGTGGTGTTGTCTACCAGCTTCCTGCAGCAGTTATTATTATTTCTATTTCTGTTGGGTTTTCCTTGGCTTGCTGAAATGGGGGAGTGATTGGGTTTAGGGTAGGACATGCACTAATATGACCTGTTTTCTCCTCCAGTCAATTTGGTAATGTAAGTTTTGGATTCAGGGGATGGCATATCTTTTGGGTTATGTTTTTTAAAAACTTTTTACTCTGAATCCATGGGTGAGAAAGTTTAATCAGGTTGGACAGCTTAATGCTCATTGGTGAGAATAATGTGCCAAGGTTGTGTTGCAAAAAAAGTTTGACTAAAAGATAGTGAACATTATTTTTAAAAAAACAGGTGTGCCACTTTTGAAAGTTAGAACAGAGGGATGGCTAGTGCAATAAAAGTAATTACGCAGAACACTCAGGGCCTTAATTAATATGCATGCAGAAACTTCCTAATGTCTTAGAACACAGGGAGTTGGTTTGAAAGTGGAGGAAACTGGTGTATTCCTCATACTCCTCTTCTTAAGCTAGGGGAGTGTTAGTTTATCAGCAAGGTACGGTTTAAGACTACATGTCACAACATGACCTGGAGGACAAATATATAAAGGTTTGTGGCACCCTAGATGGCCAGGAAACGTGTTCCTTAAATATACACATATTGAATGTTGACGACATGTCATTTATCCCTAAATGAATGAATCTGGTGAAATAATGGCTGAGTAACTCAGTTACCTGTGCAAGGGATTTTAATTGTTATCCATCGAGAGTGAAGTATACTTTCCCTCTGGAGAAGGGTCTTGCACACAGGATTACTTTGCAAAATTGTAATAGTCTTCTGGAGTTAGGCATGGCATAAAAACTTGGTGAGAGTCACGCCCTAAAATGCTGGCAAACTCTTTTCTCCCCATCCCATAAGATCTATAGCAAGTTGGACTAATTTTTCTTTTTTAAAGTCGTCGGCTATATGCTGTTTGTGGTTTAGGTTGGGCACTCTGACCACTCTCTGCTGATTCTCACTTACATTAAACAGAGGCGTATATCTTGTATCTACACCAGGCGATTAAGGGCCAGGATGCTTCATGAAGGTGTCATCGACCATGTTTATTGATACAATAACAATCTTTGATAGTAATTCAGGCACTGCCTCTACAAGGTTTGTTGAGTGAGAAACAATGAAGGTAGTGCTAATGAGGATCTGCCATGGTAAAATATGTGGCCAATTAGAAGTAGACTTTACTGAGCAGCAGAGCTGTAACCTGAAGTTGTGATAGTGGAAGATTGATCTACAGAAATTATGGAACATAAACCTGATCTAGACTAGAGGAGAACTCAAATGCTTCTTAACATACTTCCGTTGGCAAGGAGTTAATGATCAGGGAGGAAGCTTTCCCTGAGGCTTATGTACAGATAGACAAAGATAGCAAGGAGATAATTAGATCTTCCTTAAACTTTTGTTACCCTGCCTATATATAAGGAGTATATGGGGCACACAAGGTTGTCACAGCTGGTCTCCAGATAACTCAATGCCTTTCAATGATTCATATATGCTCCCTTGGATCGACCAATAGCTGACTAATTTTCTTCAAATCAAGCAATACACACCAATAGTCCGCCAAAGCACCAGTTCACCTCTTGTGATTGGAAGAAAATGAAATTAAGCAATATCATCAAACACTACAGTCACTAGTTTACACTTCTGTATGCTTCAACATAGTCTCCTAAGCCCGGCCCTTCTGTAATACCCATTTTAAAAGTCCTAGATTAAGAGTCCAGCTCCTTGCCAAATCTCAAAGGCTCCATACGGACAAAATCTCAATTAACAGGTTCTACGACAGCCTAAGGGAAAGTCGACTAGACCTTAGACAACTGGAGCACAAGTTGAGACTCGCCATTAACAAGGCATATGCCCTGACCTTTAAAGAGCAGTTCAGACTGTAAAATGCAGAGCTATTTAGGGCCTAGCCTGACGTCCTATAAAACAGTATTATTCAGAGTAACAGACCTGGGAGGGTACTACTGTAAACATGAAAAGGTGCTCAGCAATCCTTTTTACATGCCTTCAGCTGTCCTCTCATTACACACATTTTGTGAAGTAGTCACTCAATTTTAAACTACCAAAATCCATAACATTTACTTGGACATTTAGAGTTTGCACCCAGCTTTACTAACCATTACATAACGTCACAGTCCATTATCTCATCTCCTTCTTGGGACTGCTTTGCTCCCATAGTTCCGAAGGAAATAATCAATCTCATCAGTCTACTTGTGTCTGGCTCTTGGGACGATCTTTGCCTAGTCTCCTCCTTACAGTCTTTCATACAGGCTTTATTACCTATGCTTACTCTGGGGTACTAAGATCTGCATACTTCACTCTCATCTGGAGTGATCCCCCACAGACTGAAAAGCAGGAGTAATCGCAAAAGACAACATCAATAGGACGGCAACAGAAACTACAAGCTCCTCATGCTGCTGCCTTCCCTCTATAAATGTACTGAAAATGTTGAAAGTAATTAGCTAAGGAGTTACCTAGAAGGCAACATCTACCTAGACCTTCACAGTCGGGGTTTCACCCCGATCGTGGAACAGAGGGGACTGTTTCTCTTGCCCTCAATGTTATGGCTCATTTGGGATCAGGGTGAATCTGCTGCTCTGATCCTTGATGATCTCTTGACAGACTTGCTAATTGTCTACCTGAAATCTGCATTAAGGCAATAGTTGCTTCCTAGTTCTCCTCCTTCTTGGAAAGTTGAATGTACCACATTACTGTTCCACCTCTCAGCTTGTCATTTGCAGGATGCCACTAGGCTACTCGCTATTTGACATTTATATCCGTCCTCTTGTACTTTTGATCATAGTGGGTCACACCCAATAAATCTCCTAAGCACCAAAAGAGGACTGTGGCTTTAAGATAATAACTGTTAGATAGGTCCCAAGGCTTTCACACAAATATAGTGACCAAAGCATTCAAATGGAGTGATTTTTCTAGGCATAAAACAGAGGCTTAAACACACTGCTCTGCTTGGTCGAAGCCACTGAAGTTTGATTCCTGCTTGAGTGGCATGGTAATATTTTCCCAACTTACAGACTTTTCATACTGCCAGGTTCTGGATCCTCTGATCTTGGCTAGGACTCAATCTAGAAGGCCCATCTAAAGGCTGCGTGAGTAGTCCAGTCTTGAAATACAGGCTTACTCCACCCAAATCTGAAAGTGATTAGGTAGGTGCAAAAGATCTTTTCCCAGCAGTTTTATTAAGTAGAAACAGGTAGCTGGGAAAGCAATGACTTGGGCTGGCAGAGAGATGTCCTTGTCTAGTAGAACTCCTATATTTTTTGACCTTCTTGGTGAGTGACGGAAGATGGCATTCCCAACGTCCATGACCAAACAGAGCTGTGCAAGCGCTCCCGATTGTTCCCACTTAGCGGGGACTTATTTTGCCAATAAGAAAATTGCATGACATCCAAGCATACACTTCTTGCAAGCAAGTAGTAAGTCTAGATGTGGAGTTAGGGGCCCAAACAGTTCAGACAGGTAATCAGTAGCGTATCGTTGCCATAAGAAAGTGATGTGCAACCAGCATCTGTTATACAGTAAAAATAGAGCAACAAAGTGACCGCGGGTGGCCATGCCATGTTATATATGCATGCATACATCATCATGCTTGCACGTGCCTAAAAAATGACACAAATGCCTCGTTTATTTATTTTATTTACCGCTTTGCAAATTAAAAAGAAAATACCACAAAAAAGCGATGGGTCAGAGCAGGAGGCAATATGGAGTGGGCAGGGGAGGCGAAAAAACAGCACGCTGGAGAGAGTAACACTGTACAGGGAAAAGCAAACAACTGAGGTAGAGCAACAAAGAGTATGTGGGAAAGGTAGGAGAGCACAAAGATGATCGAAAATAACAGAACACAGGGTTTAGAGGCACATTTGAAGGAGACAATTGGAAAACACATGCACTCTCATGGAGTACTTAAGTAAAATGAAAAACTAGTGTTTTATGGCATGTGTGACTGCAGATTTACTGGCCCAGAGTTGTGCAAGTTGTTTTTCTTCGAAGAAGTCTTTCGAGTCCCAAGGTCTAGTCACTCCTACTCTCGGTGATAATGCACATGGGATTGACTCCATTGTTATATTATTTTTCTCCGCGGTTTGGTTCGGACATGTATTGTATTGTAATTGCATTTATATAGCGCTTACTACCCCTGACGAGGCGTCGAAGCGCTTTTTCGACGGGTAGCACGCTACTCCGGGACCCATAGAGGATTAGTGTTGAATTAGTATAGTGCAGGGGTCT
The DNA here is from genome assembly GCF_964261635.1 of Lissotriton helveticus. Lineage (NCBI taxonomy): Eukaryota > Metazoa > Chordata > Amphibia > Caudata > Salamandridae > Lissotriton > Lissotriton helveticus. The sequence continues at coordinate 443,948,463 of NC_136063.1, read as the reverse complement.
CCAACCTTTTCTCTAGTGAGAGCTAATTATGCTCAACGAAAGTCCTGCTGAGCTACTAACATACTTTATCACTGTAAAATGCCGATGATATGTATTAACATTACACTATAACCACCCTAAGCACAATTATCAGTAGTAACCACCCAAAAATTCCAGGTGAAGTTATCAGCAGAATGCTAGGAAAACGTTTATTAATATTAAATGCTTGTAAGAAAGTAAAATTCAAATCATAACATGCTGTGTGCCACAAAGGGTATTACCACAGCAGTAAGTCTCCCCAACTCAAATTGAATTATCATTCAGCTAACAACTTTAAATGTGTTTTAGAATTGCAATATTTTGTCTTCATTAGCATATTAGTTTTTGAAAATACACATGCTTTTCTATCAATATCCCTTTCCACTTTGAGCAATCACACTCAATTTTCCAGAAGAAAAACCTTTTCTGAAAAAGCATAATTTATGCTTTTCAAAATCAAATCAGTTTTGATTGTTAGAAAATAATACACAGTCCCTAAACATCAGCTTTTAGTTATCATTGAGTACCGCCATGTAAAAATGCCTCTCATGGACAAATTATTCTTCAAATACCCAGATATTGGAATCATAGGCCATGGTTCCTCACCATAACACTAAGAATGCCTCTGTTATGCTAATAATGCTCACCATTAAACCAGGGCTACCACTGTGCCACAGCGGGATGCTCACCATATATCAGTTATAGCCATTCTTATGGGAGAAGCGGTTGCCACTCTGTCAGGAATGGCTAAAAGCAGGCCAGTCATGCTCTTAATATGTCAGTGATGGCAGCAAGTATGTAATTACTAGACTCGTATGCCCAAAATAGTCAAGGACGAAAATATTATGGCTATGGCACAATTATACCATGAATGGGCACAATCTTATGATGGAGACCAGCATACATATTTGGCAGTCCTTGACACTAAGAGTAGCTTTAAGGAATCAACACTGTTTATTTAGAAAGGACACAATGTCACACACCTACACAAAAATTAATGTGATACTTTTAATTTTCTCTGCCCTGGATGCATACTCTCTTCTCCTCAGCTCTTTGGTTGATCATGCTCCCAACGAACACATTTTCACTTTAGTTCTTGCAGTCACACCCTTTGGTGGGCCAGCTCTGGTTACTGCTGCTACTATTCTTTGATGTCACACACAGTGCTACTGATCGAGCAGAGCCGATAACATGGCCTATCTCCTTCTTAGGTAGATTTAAAGTGGATAAAGATGGTTCATGTGGCAGACCCATAGGCCAATGCTGCAGCTTCCACATGCTTCAACACCCTCCGCATGACCTTCAAATGGACCCACCCCCCGAATCCAGGAAGACCGTCACCCATGCACTCATCACCAGCAGGCTGGACTACGGGAACGCCCTCTATGCCGGAATCAACAAATCTCTACTCCACAAACTTCAGACTGCCCAGAACGCCGCAGCTAGACTTATCCTCAGCATCCCACGACAAGATCACATTACCCAGCATATACGAGACCTCCACTGGCTCCCCGTCAAGAAAAGCATGACATTCAAGCTGCTCACACACACCTATAAAGACCTCCACAACACCAGACCCCAAAACCTCAAGAAAGAATCTCCTTCTACACCCACAAAAGAAACCTCCGCTCCGCTGACCAGGCCTTGGCCGAAATCCCCTGCATGCACAGAACCAGAACAGGAGGCACACCCTTCTCCTGCATTATGGCCAAGACCTGGAACGAACTCCCACTCATCATCAGATGAAGCCCCACACTGAAAGCATTCAGGAAGAGCCTCAAGACCTGGCTTTTCGAATGACCTGAGCTGCCCAAATCCCCCACACACACTTCCTCAGCACCTTGGGACCCCTGCAGGTGAGTAGTGCACTCTATAAATCCCTGATTGATTGATTCATAGGCCACCACAGTGTATGTTTGAGTGTTATCAACAGGCCCTGCCATTGGTTTGGCTGTCTGTAACTCTTAGGGGTAGTGAAATGAGCAGTGCTGCCTCCTATAATATACAAAGAATCTCTCAAATTGGCTTGGTTTGGCTTCACCTCTGAGAGCTACTTTGAGGGTGCTGGTGAGCTACCAGTAGCTCCCGAGCTACTGGTTGGAGACCCCTGGTATAGTGAAACATGCAAGTACATTTTAAGTGGTGGATAGGTTAGTCAGTTATTTGGAATGATAGCAGAAGGATAGAGGAGGAAAAAAGGTTTGTATTTATATAGCGCTTGTTACCCCTGATGGGGTGTTGAAACATGCTTTTCTCTTCGTACTATTCGCACAGTTTCCCGCTTTTTTTCCCCCCTGGCACTTAAGTTGATTATGTCTGCCTTAGTGATCTCCAGGCTGGATTATGCCAATGCCCTATACAACGGCATTCCAGCCTGCAGCTTACGTAAGCTCCAGCTGGTGCAAAACCAGGCAGCCCGGCTAGTGTACGGCCTCCCCCGATCCCACCACTCAACTCCGCTATTGAAGGCGCTCCACTGGTTGCCTGTCAGGGAACGTTCCCTTTTTAAAACTGGCTGCATGGCGTTTCAGGCACGCCAGGGAACAGCCCCTGCCTTTATCATCTCTTTGATAAAGGAATATGTTCCTGCTAGAGAGCTTCGCTCTTCCTCTCAATCCCTGTTACAGGTACCACGCTATAAGCGGAAAAAGTGGGGAGGGGCCAATTTTTCTTTTTTGGCACCCACCTTCTGGAATTCCCTCCCCGATCACCTGCGGTCGACCGAATACTACTCCCTCTTCCGTAAAGGCTTGAAAACTTTCTTGTTCAATCAGGCCTTCCCGCACTAACCCACTCTATGCTTCGCTCCTGCCTACTCGCTCCTGTTTACTGTGCCTCTAAAGCGCCAAGAAACCATCTGGTGTACGCTGCGCTCTATAAATATTTTACATTCAATTCAGGAAGCCCATAAAGGATTAGTCGTGAATTAATATGGTGAAATAATGAGTAATGTCAGTGGTGGATATTAGTCAGTTATTTGGAGTGAGAAGGATAGCGGAGGGATAAAAGAGGAAGAAAGGTTTGCATTCATATAGCACTTGTTACCCCTAATGGATGTTGAAGCGCTTTTCTGGCGAGTAGCACGCCACTCCGGAACTCAAAGGATTAGTGTTGAAAATCAGTATAGTAAAATATGAAGAAATTTGTGTAGTGGATATGTTATTCAGTTATTTGGGTAGAGAAGGGTAGGTGGCGGGATAGTGAAGGGAAAGAGGTTTGTATTTATATAGCGCTTGCTACCCCTGATGGGGTTTTGAAGCGCAAGTAACACGCTACTCTGGAACCCATCAGGATTAGTGTTGAATTAGTATGGCGAAACATGAAGGTCATTTTAGTGGTGGATATGTTAGTCAGTTGTTTGGATTGAGAATGGTTAGGGAGGGGCAGAAAAGAGGAAAGAGTTTAGAGAGATTTGTTTTGGGGGATCGGTATAGTAAAAGAGGTGTAGGATGATGCAAGGAGGGGTAGAGTAGCAGAGAATCTAGAAAGGGTGATTTTGAAGAAAGTTAGAAGAAGTTAGAAGAAAGTGATAAATATATAAGATCCATAAGTACATTGAAAGTATATAGATGTATAATGGAGGTATGTATATTGGGCAGCATTTCTGGCCCTGGTACTGGTCAGTCTTGAACAGGCTCAAACAGGCAACTGCCCTTGTCCTTTCCGCCCTTAGCCTTGACGCCCGGGCTGAGACGCCCTAAGCCTGGCCTTTTATAGCCCTAGTAATCAGGTGATCCTGTCAGCCAATGGGAACCCTAGCCCTAACACTATCCAATCACAAGCCCTAAAAATCTAGAACTAATAGGAGACCAGGACCTTACAGCCAATCTTAGCCCTAGTCCAAGCACCCAATCAGTTTAAAAACCCTAAACTCTACGTACAATAGAGGCCCTAGCCCTACCAGTAATCCCAACCCAAGTCCAAGCAACCAGTGGCACAGGAAGCCCTTGTCCCTACTTCCAATAGAAAGCCTAACCCTACTCTTGGTCCCACAACCAGTCCAGCAACCAATCACACCAGAAGCCCTAATCGCTACTTACAATTAAAAGTCTAACCCTAGCCCTAGTCCCACCCTAGTCCCAACAACCAATAACACAGGAAACCCTAGTCCCTAGAAATCCTAAACCTAGCCCTAGTCCCAACCCTACATGTGCCTCTGCTTAGTGTTTTGACTTCATTTCGGTTTGATTCTCCGTTTTTTTCATCTTTCTTCGATGGCTTGTTATTGTTTGCGCTTTTCCATCTGTGACTCCGATCAAAAACTCTGCCGGTTTTACTCCGTTTGACTGAAGCCCCTTTGGGGCCTACCTTCGACATCATTACCGGTTTTCCCAAAAATGATCCACCGGTAATGGAACATACACTTTTCGGTTTTGCCCACATTGCCATGCGAAGAACCTGCACATGCACCAACATTTGGTGTGAAACTTTTGTTTTTCTCCAGATCACAAGGAATCTGACTGTGATGCGTGCAAATCAGTCAGGTCGAAGGTAACACTTCGGGACCGCAGGTCTCATCACCTCGAGATGTGTCACAGAGTCATAGACAACACTCAATTTTTTCAGTGAGGAGCACGCCCCGGAGCAACCAGCCGTCGAAGAAGAGGAAGCCTTCTCGCTCTCAATGAAAGCTCCTGCTCTGACCTTGAGGTAGATTTGTAAATGCAAGAACTTCCATCTACTCAACCTGTGAGTATTGTAGCCCCTGCCCCTCCCCTCATCCTCTCCCCTCCAACCCAAGCCGACCAAAAGACCTTCCATGGTCGTAGACTCTGTGGTCCCCGGTCCACCATTGCTATCTGGCCATGATCGGATCTGGAAACCCCTTTCAGACGCCCCGGGCCCGGTGCCAAAAGTACATGCCAAGCCAAAACCTTTGTCATGTACTTCTTCGGACCAAGACCCACGTTTGGCACCGAGTCAACCTTCTAAGCTGAAAACTGCAAAGATTTCCTCAGCATCTACTTCACCTGTCAAGCCCATTTTGGAAAAAGTGGACATTTGACAAAAGAAAATCCACATACAAGTGGGGATTAGCCGCATACGTACAAAACTTTACTCTCCTCCACCACTAAAGAGGAAGCTGACTTTTGAAGAAGCACTAGATGTACCTCTTCTTTCTTGGAAGAAAACTATGGACAAGGCCACCAGCCCTGTTTTCCTTCCACATCCCTCTAAACCTGCACCTCCACGACCACCTTCACCTCCACCATTACCTCATTCGCCTACACTGCTATCTCCACCTAAAGACCCGTTGGACATTTCACCTCAAGGTTCTCCACCTGGTGGGTATGGGGGCCACAAGGGGACGATCCATGCGACATGTATGACACAGATCGCCTGGAGATAATGATCCTGACCTTTACCCCCCTAGCCCTTCACCTCTTGAAGACGCAACCTCTTATTAAGAGGTCTTAGCGAGAGCAGCTGCCTTCCACAATGCAGAGTTACACAGGGTGCCATTGGAGGATGACTTCCTTTTTGACACTCTGCCCACTACACACAGGCCGTTCATTATCTGTCCATGTTAAAAGGTATGCTGTGACATACTAAAGACATTTTTAAGGACCATATTAGAGCTAAGGTCATAGCGCCGATGGTGGACAACAAAATATAAACCTGCCCCATCTGACCCTATCTTCATCAGAGGTCAACTGCCACCAGAATCTCTAGTTGCCTCCACGTAAAAGAGCCAATTCCCAAGCCACTGGAGACACACCAACTCCAGATAAAGACTGCAAGCAGATAGACACTGTGGGGAAAGGGTTGATTCACAGGCTGCTTACTACAAGTGTATCGCCAATTCCCAAGCTCTCTTGGCACGGTGTGATCTAGCCCACTGGGACGAGATGGAGACGTTGCTTCAGTATCTCCCAGTGGAGCATAAGAAATGGGGTCAGCTGTTGGTGGAGGAACAAACTATCACAAACACCTCTATACGGTGTGTGCTAGATACGGCAGAGAATAAACACCAGTATTTTCCCCAAGATGTCACACCTGGCTCAGGATCTCTGGGTTCAGACCTGAAGTTCCATAGGCTGACAAATAGCATTTGTTCGGTCCCCAGGTAGACTCTACTTTAGAGCAAATCAAAAAAGATACAGAAAGCCAGAAGAACCAGATATAAGCTGTTAGCGTAATCAAACACGATGTCACAAGTGCATGGATTACAATCCTTCGGGTCTCTACTGGCAGGAGGAGCAATTGTTTTCTGACTGATCTTAACTTCAGAAACAGGACGAAGAGATCTGCCGAATTTGGGTAGCAAAAGAAAGATCATAGTCAAACAAGATCCTTAAGTTTATATGTGAAGTAGCTGGTGTTGGTAGCCACTTCAGCGATAAACTTGGGGATCTTCCAAAAGTGGGAACTCCCTCAAATAGACCTTTTCGCCACAGCAGAAAACACAAAATGCCCAACCTTCGCCTCCAGGTTCCCAAACCCACTTTCCAAGGGCAATGCACTATGGATGTGTTGGTCAGAATTATTTGCCAGTGCTTTTTCGCCTCTCTCTCTCTCCTTCCATTTCTGGTTCGGAAACTCAGGCAGGTGTCTCTAACAATGATCCTAGTAGCTCCCCCTGGGCTTGTCAGCCTTGGTTCACAACATTACTAAACCTTTCAGTAGTTCCACACAAGAAGCTCCCCAGCAGGCCGGACCTTCTTACTCAAAATCATGGACAAATCAGACGCCCAGTTCCCAAATCCCTCAACTCAGCAATCTGGCTCCTGAGGTCATAGAATTTGGTTCCCTAAACTTACCTGCTGAATGTATGGACATTCTTAAAGAAGCATGTAAACCTACCACTAGGGCCTGCTATGCAGCAAAATGGCGTGACTGTATTTTAGCTGTTATTGGCCCTGCCCAAAGATCCAGCCCGCTCACACCCCCTACCTCTGCTCCCGCCCCCCTCCCCTTCTTATGGGCACCGCTGCGCGAGGGAGCGCGTGAGACATAGACTTCGGTCCAGGCCGGCACTCTCCTCCGCAGCGCCGCCTCTACACTTAGACGCTCCAGCCTCTGAGCCTCCTCTGAGCAGGGACATACCGTCATCAATAGAACTCTGCGACTCCCTGGCTACCTTCTTCCACCACAAGATCGCAGACATCCACAACAGCTTTGACACCCAGACACCAACAACAGACGCCATCACCCCCGACTCTGCACCCACCAAGCACCTCAACCATTTACTCTCCTGGCACAACGTACACTCCGGCTCACCCTCTGACCCCTACCCCCACCACATCTTCAACAAAGCAAGCTCCATCATCGCAACCCAACTCAGGAAGATCAGCAACAGCTCCTTCGATACCGCCACCTTTCCAGAAAGCTGGAAACACACCGAGATTAACGCCTTTCTCATAAAACCCAAGGCGGACCCAAAGGACCTCAAGAACTTCCGACCCATCTCCCTGCTCCCGTTCCCGGCGAAAGTCATTGAGAAGACCGCCAACATACAACTGACCCACTTCCTAGAGAAGAACAACGTCCTGGACTCTGCCCAATCCGGCTTCCGCAGCAATCACAGCACCGAAACCACTCATCGTAGCCACAGATAACATCAGAACCATACTCGACAATGGCAAAACTGCGGCCCTCATCCTCCTGGATGTCTCGGCCGCATTCAACACCTTCTGCCACAACACCCTGCGCACACGCCTCCATGACTCAGGGATCCGAGACAAAACCTTGGACTGGATCACCTACTTCCTTACCGGCAGAACACAGAGTCCGCCTCCCCCCCTTCAGGTCCGAAGCCACCACAATCACATGCAGCTTACCCCAGGGTGCATCCCTCAGCCCGACCCTTTTCAACGTCTACATGGCACCGCTCACTAACATCGTCCGAGCACACCACCTCAACATCGTCTCATACGCCGACGACACCCAGCTGATCTTCTCCCTCACCAAGGACCCTGCCACTGCCAAATCCAACCTCCACAAGTAAATGAAGGCCGTCGCAGAGTGGATGAAGACGAGCCGGCTGAAACTGAACCTGGACAAGACGGAGGCCCTCATCCTTGGCTCCACCCCCACCGCATGGGACGACTCCTGGTAGCCGGCCATGCTGGGTGCTGCCCCGTCACCTACCAACCCCGCACGCAACCTGGGAGTCATCCTGGACTCAACGCTCTCTATGACCCAGCAAGTCAACACGATCTCCTCCTCCAACACCCTCCGCATGCTCCGCAAGATCTACAGATGGATCCCCACCAAAACCCGAAGAACGGTCACCCAAGCACTCGTCAGTAACATGCTGGACTACGGCAACCCCCTCTGCGCAGGAACCACGACCACACTCCAGAAGAGACTCCAACGCATACAAAACGCCTCTGCATGCCTCATCCTAGGACTACCCCGCCACAGCCACATCACCACCTACCTGAGAGATCCGCACTGTCTCCCGGTCAACAAGAGGATCACCTTCAAGCTCCTCACCCACGCTCACAAAGCGCTCCACAACACCGGACCAGCAAACCTCAACGAACGACTGCCTTTCTACACCCTGTACCGCCAGCTCCGCACCGCCGACCTCATACTCGCCACCTTCCCACGCGTCCGCCGAACGACCTCCGGCGGAAGATCATTCTCCCACCTCGCCGCCAAAACATGGAACACCCTCCCCATCCACGTGCGCCAGACCCAGGACCTGCTGACCTTCAGGAGATGTCTCAAGACCTGGCTGTTCGACCTGTAGCTGCTCCCCCCTTCCCTAGGCGCCTTGAGACCCTCACGGGTGAGTGGCGACTTTACAAATGCCTGATTGGTTGATTGATTGATTGATTAATTCATTCATTAGATGTCAAAAGAGCGCTTATGTTCTACATTGATAGAAGTAAAACTTTCAGAAGGTCTAATCACCTTTTTGTCACCTTTTTACAAAGACAACCCTATATCTAAAGTAGGCATAGCAGGTGGATAGTTAAGTGCATTCAGACTTGCTATGCAAAGGCCAAAAAACCTTTACCTGTTCCTCCCGAAGTACACTGTACTCACAAAATGGTAGCAACAGTGGCCTTTTTAGGATACACTCCCAGAAGCTGAAATATGTAAAGCAGCTACATGGTCCACACCACACACGCTCACCAAACATTATTGTGTGGATGTTTCAGCACACCAACAAGCCAATGTATGACAGGCTGTGCTGCATACTCTTTTTTCAAACCACTGCAATACCCGCAGGTTATCCCCCACTTATGAGGATGGACTGCTTTACGTGCAGAGCATATTCATGGACAGCCAAACATGTAAATGTAAATGTAAATGTAAATTGATACTTGTATAGCGCACTACTCACCCGCAAGGGTCTCAAGGCGCTTGTACGAATACCGTTGTGGAACCCATCCTGGCTTTCCCTGTGAGGTGTCCACTCCTGGGCACCCCCAAGGTGGAGGCCAGGCATCCTTAGCGTTGTGGTGGCCATTGTGGAGATTAAGCAAGCTATTGCCCAGAGTTGCAAAGTGGGACTCCATGATTGGAATAGGCACCGAGGCGAGAATTATCAGGTCCGTGGAATTTTGAGCCCAAGACCCGCCGAGGTGGGGAATTGAACCCTGGTCCCGGGCTAGACCTCTGCATCAGGGTCTGCCGCTCTAACCATTGAGCCACACTTCTCCGCACAAACATGCGCCCACCTTCCTCTCCGGACACCCATGGCCATTGTAGTTCCTTACATTTACTAGTTTTTTTCCCTTCTTTTTATACATTTAGCATGGTAACTGCATTAAAAACACATACTTTACACTCCTTTTTCACCCGCCTACGGGAAACCAATCTAACAATGGAGTTGATTCCTGTGTTCATTACCACTAAGAGTAGGAGTCACTAACTAAACCATGTGACTGGAAAGACTTCTTCGAAGAAAAACAATTTGCAACAACTCAGGGCCCACCACTAGATGGCGGTAGTAAGCAGAACATGTGAATCTACAGCACTACATGCTATGTACAGATGCTTACAGGGTAAGTAACATGGTCCCTCCTAAAAGTGAGTGGTGGAAGGACAAAAGTAAAGAGGCTGTACTCCGGGAAGGGGCAAACACATGATGGACACTGAATAAGATGCCATCAAATAAGAAGCAAGCAACTGAGTGTGACAGTAAAGGCACCCAATGGTAAAGAATGGGTGGGCTTTAAGCCCACTGTAAGTTCTTGTACAATGACAATTGGTCTTTTTCTACCAGACAGGTGTGCTTTGTCTTGTAGGCTGGACCCAAAAATGTTATGGGTTGAATGTTTTACTTAATCTCATTAGCTGGTGATTTATGTGGGCTGCACTCCAGTCCATTGTGTTTATGTCCAGTATGCAACTGCAGGCAGAAACCACCTATATGCAAATCAGCCTGAACCCTGCTCCAATAGGAACAAACCAGATCACTCTCCAGATAAGGACACAAGGCATCCCAGGCCTATCTTGAGTCCAGTGGCAAACTGAGCACAATATTTACAACTGGGCAGATCCTGTCAATTATGTACTGTCTCACTTATATAAAGAAAATGTGAGCAGTGAATTGCTTTAGGTAATCTCAGGCACTAGTAATTACACGACTTGCACTCCAGGTATAGACTTTTGCCTGCTAGGTCACTAGCTAAGATGAATGCAAGCCTTACGCCCATCACATTTCTTTTGGTTTCTCGGCAAAATACAACCTATTCTGATCTAGAAAAACCTCCATATGTTTTGCAACATTATTTGTAGCTGCACGTTCTATAGAACCTTGTAATCTAATGTTTGATCATATGTGGAAAATTATATATATATGTTTACTCACCTCTATATAGTGTTGAACTGTGATTTAAAGATGGTCGTCAGCACGTACCAGATATGGAGGCAGACTTCATACCTACAATTGGCTCTGCCCACAAATCGTTTACAGTTTTTTTGTCAATACCTTGAAAAAGGATTTGCAAAATGTCTAAGAAAAATTGTATTTGTGTATATTAACCTAAAAAATATGGCATTATTGCAAGGTAACTTTTAGAGAAAGATTTATCTGTTTAACACATTTAATGATATAGTCCTAGGAGGTGTTGGTAATTCATAGCGGTGTTATTTTCAATTTGCAGGTTTATCAAATCTACAGCATGAGGTCTGCAGAGGATATATACAAAATACTGACATCGTATAAAGCCAATTATGTGGTTATTGAAGATTCTATCTGCAGCGAGATGGCCACAGCGCGAGGCTGCCGCGTTAAGGATTTATTGGATATCGCTAATGGTCATGTACGTAGCGCGTCAAAGCCGACTGTGTATGGTTTCCTTAAAGTGTTGTATGCGGTAATCTAAAGTGAATCTGTGCCACAAGATAGACTGAGCACGGCCCCTGGCCTGGCTTCAAATTGCCTGTCTAACTCTGAATTAACTGCTAGCACTTCTGAAAACGTCTTTCTTGTAAGCAAAATGTGCAAAGCATGAATAACCACTTAAAGGGCAGTCACTATGTCATTCTTAAGGATTTAGAGCCATTGTAAAACTTTGTATGCTTTTCCCTGGGTTGTCCATGGTCAAGGAAACAACTACCCCAACATGTGCAGACTTTTATGTCCTCACTGTAAGCTCCCAAATTCTACTCCATGATCATGAGAGCCCATGTATGAGCAGGGAGGCAGGCTTGCAGTTTGCAAAGTGGCGCATCATCTGACTGTTTCCTCAAGTAGACTCATCGTCTTTTCATTATATGTTATATTTGGATTCTTTAAAACATTTTCAGACTGTAATACCCATCCAAATATGCCCTACAGCTAAAGGTTTGTATTGGTAGCTAAGAACAACAATTTAAAAAAATGGTGAAATACACAGAGATCAGAGGATCCCTGTAAAGTTGCAGGAGGGATCCCTAGAAATCCACATACCTGGTACATGTGAGATATTTATTTATTTTGGCCATGTGTGGCACCATCAGAGGTAAAGGGAGCTCTGTTACACCGGATTGCTAATCTTATGTTGCAGTTTGTGTACCATGTGGAATGTGTTTGGTTTAGCAAATCCAGTTACTATCTCTTACACTTAAGATTTGCTGGTTTTGAAAGCTGGGTGTGCAAACATTTTACCAACCTGCAACAATTCTTTCATTGCAGAGTTCGATTTGATCTCATTGTTAAACTTGTAGCAGCATTACAATGCCTCGGTAGTGATAGATGTGTTTTACAAGATGCATTAGGAAAAACAACAATCAATAGTTGACTAAAGAGTGTTAAAAAATATTAGTGGTCTATGGTCTGTGATCAGGATCAAAGGTCGTCTGAAGTCATAGGACATGGAGCGACAGTTCAGTCATCCCTATGATTTTACCAAAACAATTCTGCTGTCTCTGTTTAAAATAGCTCCGCCTTCTTAGTGTCTATGGGAAAAAAAGTCCTGTTTAATATCTCATGTCTACATTTTTGTCAGGCGGATTGCAGTTTCTGTATTTTCATATATGTAGTATACCAGTGACTAACCACAGGCAGAATGTTGGTGACAGAGTTGAATTCTCTGAAGTCGCTCTGTGATAACAGTTCATAACAAACAATGGTACCTGTGTGTTATTGGAATTATTATTATTACACGTGATTGAGTTAGCTAAACATGTTTTCCAGAATGGTGATGTGTGGCTGCTTGGGTATCCACTTGATCATGGTATCTTGATGTGTTTGAGTAGACTGACTTGGAGTGAATTCATACATCTCATGCAGTTGGTGTGCCTTTTACCCGTCTGAATACATTTGCCAAAATACAATTGACATACTCTTCCAAGATTCTATTTAGTACAAGAAAATGTTCAAATATTGTTTTTAACAGAAAGTCTTCACCTCCTTTCGGGAGGGAGTTAATATTACCACCATGGTGTAAGAGACAACCTTTTTAGTCATTCTTAAATCATAGTAGGATTTATCAGACTGTAGCACTTACTGGCCGATATATCTTAGCATGAAATGAAACATTGTTGGCTGGAAGCACAGAACACTTCCTCCCTACTCTGTAGCTCTAGACAAGTGTGGATTTGTCCTGGATGGAGGAGTCTACTGGAAAAAAACATTAAGAAGGTAACTGAAAAGAAAGGAAGACAATAATCTGATCATTAGTTGGTAAAAAACATGTAATTGTTGTAACTGCCTTTCATTTTCAGGTGCACACTTCTACCTGTAGGTTCTTCATTGTTTGAATATATTGATACAGAAACTTTTCAATAGCTCTCTGCACCGGTAGGTGGCACTGGCTTCATCTTGGTGCCGAAAACTACCACTCTGGCATCACTGAAACTATAAATAGCCCCTCGTAGATGCACTGACATCAGTTCCCATTTGTAAATCATAAATCCGGTATTTGTAAAGCGCAAACTACTCACCCTTACGAGTCTCAAGGCGCTGGGGGCCATTGTGGAAATTAAGTGAGCCATTGCCTAGAGTCACATGGTGCTGAGCTGATCTGCTGCCGGAACCGGGGATCGAACCGTGAGCCCTGTGCTCCAAAGTCAGCTGCCCTGGCCGCTTCACCACACCTCTCCACTAACGCACCATCAACTCCGTTCTGGCGCTTCCCCATCTCAGCTATGAACACATTTTCACTCAATGATCATCGATCTAAGTGAGAAGCATAATATCTAATGGAGGAAGGTTGTTTCTTATGTTGCAGGAGATTCCCACCCTTTAGAGGAGTCCAGATACAAAAAACAAAGATAGCAACTCTTTTACTATGGACCCGGACTTGGCCACTCTCAAGAAGCTTGTAGCATTTACATTGTGAGAAGTTGGCCTGGTATATGATGTTCACTATTCTAGTGAGCACCTTGCACCAGTCCAAACAACCCTTATGGTGATGGTTGTAAAGTCAACCTTATAGACCAGCTATCCTAGGGGTAGCATGGACAAAAGCAGTCTTAGGCTAAACTCAAGAGGGCATGTGAAGCCAGCTGTTTTACCATATACAATCCCTTTAATACCGAATGAAAGGACACCACACAGGTTATATATTCAAAATATATATGTATTTATTTCTAAAACAATCCTCTGAACTCTTTATGAGGACAGAGGCACAAGCGCATAACAAGTAACTTAATATAACATACAATAAGTTGCACAAATATGGATAGGCCCTGGTGGCCCGCTAAACCATATACTAAAATAGTGGCATAAGAACCACGTCATGAACAGTGGTAAGGGCTAGGGTCTTGGGAATCGCTGGGACTACACTGGACTAACAGTTGTTAGGAAGCAGGAGGCCCACGGGATGCGGGTGCAGTGTCTAAATGCACACGCGTGCACACATAGAAGTCAATGGGTGCGTAAAGTTAGAAATGTAAAGGTTTAGGAGTCTTCCGACTGGACTAGAAGCTAACCACTTGAAACTAGGACACTAGGAGAGTTACTCTTTACAGGAGCACCACAGTACTCGCGTTACCTCACCCACAGGAAGCGGGTGCATAGGTCCCAAAGTGTGTCGGGTTTCGTCGTAGAGTTCTATGGAGCCTTGGCGAAAAGATGCTGCAGGCGACCAGGAGAGAAGAGTCTGGTTGGATTCAAGGGCGGATCGAGGATGAAGAGTACCTGAAAGCAGAGGGGACAGAGTCTGGGTCACTAGCCAGTGACCAGGATGGAACCAGGAAGGAACCAGGCGATGTCGAGAAGCAATCCGGTGCTGTCGTGAAGCTTGTCTCCTCTGCCACGTGGACCAGGAGGTGTCGACGACGACCAGGAGCTGGGCACGGACTGTCCCACAAAGGCTCTCGCTGTTGGCGGTGTCGGTTCTCGATTCGGAATCAACAGGCCTTGGCAAATGCAACCCACGCAGGAATCGAAGATAGCTTCTGGATCAGACCAGCAAGGTCTGATGGGCTGCTCCTTTTCAGGGGAGCAAGGACAGTCTGGAGCAACCAGACCAGCGTTGGAAATTCAAAGTTTCGTCGTCACAAAGGCCACTAGCCAATGGGCAAATGACCTGACAGACGCGTCGAGCAGGAAAATGCAAAAGGGCCCCACGCTGCACTCGGTGGGTGTGGAGACGTGATCTTCGGTGCAGTTGGTGCTCGGGGCTGGGGCTTCTCAATCCCCAATGCACAACTTCGAGGGTGCCTCAGAAGTTGCACGGAAAGCAATTCGCTGGCTTTCCAAGATGGCCGGTCCCACGTGTCGCGTCGCCTCCACGGGTCTCAGCTTTGCTGTGGCTGTGGATCGGGCTGAAGGAAGTCTGGAAGTCCGGGTCTTGTCAGGCTCTGTGTTCGGGCTCCAGCAGGAGTAACGACAAAGCAAACCGTTGAGCACTTGATGGTGCCTGCTTGCACAGGGTGGTCACTCCTTGACCACAAGGGAGATTCTTCAGTCTTCTATGTCGAGTAGGATGTCGAAGGTCCAGAGTTTCGTATCAGAGTTTCAGTCAGGATAAATCAAAAGTCTTGGGACTCAGCTCCTACCTATATACCAAATCTAGGGGCTGGATTACCTGCTAGGTCCCTCCTTTGGGTGGGACCCAGGAAGGGGGTGGTTACACCCCTTTCCCTTTGTTCAGTTTCGCACCAGAGCTGGGGCTGGAGTGCCCCAGCACCGGTTTGAACTGGATTATGCATGGGACACCTTGTGTGCCCCAGGCAGTGTCTCATTTCATTCAGCCCTCCCTGCCCCAATACACTATAGCCTGTCTGGGGTGGTGCTAGCACCTCCCTGTGACAGGAAACCTATTGTCCAAGCCTCCCTCGCTGGAAGGACTCCCAGCAGCAGGAGGTCAGACTTGTGTCTGTGGCAGCAGCATCCATTTTGTGATGCTGAGGCTCTGGTTAACTTTAACCGGGATTAATGGAAGTAACATGTCTTCTCCCTCTAGAAGGGTGGAATGCTACCCCCGTCGCCAGAACTGGCGAGGGGGTAGTATTCCAAAGCGTATGACACCTTACACGACATGTTTTGATAAAGCCAAACCAAAGTTAGCATCTGACCGTGAGGTACATAATGCCCTTAAGAGTATATGGTATGGCAATATCCTAGAACAGCTATAAGGACATAGTTCCGAAAGCTGCAGACAGGCTCAGCTCATGCTAGAGCCCCATCTCACATAAAACCAAGCACTCTGCCTTCAGGATTGTTCAGGCCTGCCATAGGAGTGACTTATAGGTATATATGTGTCTAGATATAGGGTTAGACATAGGAATACTATATCTAAGCAAGGGGTGATTACACAACCTTGCCCCAGCTGAGTGATCAGCCAGTTGTCAGTTTGGATGGCCAGCCAGGGCTGGCAAAAGATATGCTGCAGCCCCTGGTAGGCCTTGGATGCACCTATGCCCTGGGTACCTATAGTACACTATACAGATAAGGTGACCCAATATCCAGTTAGGTATGTACCTATGGTACATGGAGTCCATTTTATAGAGAGAGCAGATGGGGCCCTGATTAGCAGGATCCCAGGCCAACTAAGTCGAAAACCAGCTAAACACAAGGCAAAAAATCTGGGGTAACCATAGTCAGGTATCCCCCTTCCTACATACATCTCGCCTGAATAGAAGTTATATTCTCCCCCAGGTCATCTCTTATCATGCTACATTCATAAAGTGTCAGAAGTCCTAGCACTCCCCCTCCCTTCTGTAGCAGCGAAGTCTAATAGACTAACAGATAGTTGCTTGGTTGCCAGTAGGTATAGGCCGTCTCCCTGTGACACAGCCTTTTTGTGAGCACATCTTTCACCAAAGAGTCTAGTCATTCAGACATCTTGTTCATCAAAACAGTCTCATGGGGTGTTCCCTACCACCTCCTCAGATCTGAGATCTAAAAAGGTCAAGCTGGATTCCAAAAAGTCTTCTTTAGGCGGGAGCATGGCGTTTAAGTCTCTAAATGCTACCTCCTGCCTGAAAACTCCCACATCCTGTCAGACATGACACAATTGCACCTTCGAAACCTACCAGACCATCTCCAGTCGCAAGTCACAGAGCTGGTGAAAGACGGACAAGTGACGGCCCAAGAAGTTATTCAGTCTGGCCTTAACAGTGCAGGATTTAGAGCCCGGTCTATAAAGATGTCTGTTGTACTTCAGCATCGTGCTAGGCTTAAGAACTCTGACTTTCCCACCCACATCCAGACACTGGCAGGGCCTAAGGAAAGCAGAGCCACCACTTAGCCGCTGGGTTTACAAATACAACAGCAGGGATACCGTAAGTTCTGAAAGCTTTGGGCTTTCAGGAGAGGATTTTCCTTTCAGAGCAAACCACCTCTAGGAGTGAAAACAAAGGTGAAGGAAGTGGTTGTCGCCCATCTCAGACGTTTGGGTTTCCCAGTGTTCCGTACTTGGTTGACTGCCTCCTCAAGGCCAAGTCTCTGGAGAAGATGGCTCGCCAAATAAATGATTTGTGCTGGCCTTAATACTACAGATTGTCTGGGACGAGCGCTTGGCACCAGTGTGGCGTGCTGTAGCCATGCCATGATCCACAGGTTTCTTAGGAGATGTGCAGGTCTCCATTATGAATATGCATGTCTGTGGCTGACGCCTATTCAGTGAATAAGCGGATTCTGCCTTGGATCTTTCTAACGCGAGTAGGGCCACGGCACCCTCTCTGGGTCTTTCAAACCCTGCAAGACAGTTTCCTTACCAGTTTAGGAAATTGATAGGCTACTCAAGGGTGTTGGCGTACAGGAAATGCCAATGTCCCCAGACCCTATGCTGTCACCCCAGTCCTTTTGTGGCCAGGTATTTGAACCAGTCAGGCATGGTGCCGGTCATCCTGTCATCAGACCTCCCCGTCCCCCTTCCCTGTGGCAACAGCTTTTATCCCCTTTAGCTTGCCACTAATGGTTCACAACCCCTCTGTGGGAGACAGTCCAGTAATTTCTCTGAGGGTTGCAGTCCATCATATCTGCCCGATGGGTCCTCCAGATTGTTCAGCATGGTTAATGCCCCATTATTTCTTTCTGCCCCACCACACCTCCCTCCGATACCAGAATGGCTCTTGCATGTGCATCTCTCCATTCTAATGCAGAAAGTACAAGCTTTACTTCCCAAAGGCCCCATTGGGAGGGTTCTGAGCATGGAAATAGGAACTGGTTGTTACTCATGCTATTTCCTTGTGCCAAAAAAAGGTTGGAGGACTGTAACTTATCTTAGATCTTCGCCCTTTGAATCTCTTCCTATGGAAGGACAAATTCAGAATGCTCAATCTGGCCCAGTTTCTGTCTGCCCTGGATATGTGTGATGGGTTAGTGGCCTTGGAACTACTGGACACACGTATTCATATTCCTGTCCTGCAGTCCCATAGATATTACTTGTGGTTTAAGGTAAGCCAGGAGCATTGTCAGTTAGACTTGCTCCCCTTCGGTCTCACCAGTGTCCCTCGGTTGTTCACATAGGTGATGGCAGTGGTTGCTGCCCATCTTTAAAGGTCAGAGATATCAGTTTTGTCTTACCTTGATAAGTAGCTGTTGAAGGGGAGCTACCAACAGTCAGTCCTAGACCAACTCCAGACGATGACTAAGCCTGCTAACATTGTTGTCGTTCACAATCAGCAAGACTAAGTCACAACTGACTCCCTTGCAGAGGCTTCCTTTATTAACAGCAGTCTTGGAAACAGTACAGTACAGGGGACTCTGTCTGCCACAAGGAGTCTAGGACATTCGGGCTAAGATCCAGATTTCAATGTTGGTCCTGAGTCTCGATGGGAGCAGCTCTGAGGCTTCTTGGCCTATTAGCCTCCTGCTCGTCGACTAGGCCAGATGGCATATGCAGCCTCTGCAGTGGAATCTGAACTTCCAGTGGACCAGCACCAAGGCAGCCTGCCATCCAGGTTTCAGAAGTGACCCTACACCATCTGTAATGGTGGCAGCTTGACCACAATTAGATCAGTAGCAGAGCTCTATACCTTCCCCACCCAAAGCTTACGGTGGTGACAAATGCATCAATACTGGGTTGGGAAGGTTATCTGGTGGAGGTAGAGATCCGAAGACTGTGATCTCCGGCTGAAACATAGCCAGTGCCATTTGTCTGGAGCTGAAGGCCTTCCTGCCATTAATCAAGGGAATGCTGGTACAGGTTCTCATGGACAACCCCATCGCTATGTGGTACTGCAACAAGCAGTGTGGAGTAGGGACCTTGGTCCTGTGCCAAAAAGCTTGGTGCCTCTGGAGTTGGCTGGTGTGCTAGGGCGCATCACTGATTGTGAACCATCTGGCGGAATCTTTGAATGCCAGGGGGAACAAGCTCAGCAGGGGGTGCCTGGCAGATCATGAATTGTGCCAGCATCCCAAGGTAGTAGAGGGCATCTCCCGATCTTCCTGCCTCTCATTCCCCAAGTTCTGAAGAAGATAACAAGCAACTGGGCCCAAGTCATCCTACTGGCTCTGGATTGGGCTAGGAGAGTGTGGTACCTGGAACCTCTGAGCATTAGTGTCTGTACCCCTGTCTGGTTACTGATCCAAGAGGATCTTCCGTTGCAGAAGCAGGGTAAGATTCTGCATATAAACCTGTGCAATATACACCTCCATTCATGGAGGTTGAGTGGCAGTAGTTGACTGTGTTAGATCTAACACCTGAGGATGTGGATGTCCCCTTAGCTGCCAGGCATCTGTCTACGAACTCCATTTACGTCAGGCTCCGGGAAAAATGTATGGCCTGGTGTGGAGGCCTCAAGATCAACCAGTTACAAGCCAAACTGTGTGATGTTTGCTTGTTCTGTTTTTTTACCACCAAGGCTTTGCAGTGGACACTACTAAAGGTTATTATTTAGCCTTTTCGGTTTGGTGGACCAACCGTCCTTCTTTAAATCACCAGTTGTGATGCGGTTTGTTAAAGGTTTTACACACATTCCCTTTTAAACTGTTTGTGATGCCACAGTGAGACCTTGACTTGGTCTTGATGTTTCTCATGTTTAATCTGTTTGAGCTGATGCACAGCTGCTTATTGATTGGAACTTCTGATCTTAAAGACTGTCTTCCACATTGTAGTGACATCAGCTTGTTGCGTAAGTGAACTCCAGGCTCTTTTTATACAGTCGCATTACACCACCTTATTTCTGGGCAACTGGTGTTGATAATTCGTTCTTGCTGATAGTGATGACTCTTTCCCATGTTGGGCAACCCATCACTCTATCAACATTCTTTGCCCTGCCTCACCCCTCGAAAGAGGAGGTGAGGCCCCTTTGGTTGGATCCTAAAAGAGCTTTAAGCATTTACATTTACCATACCAATGAGCACTGGGTAGACTAAAGTGTGGTATTAGGTCCAGAAATGTACAATGTACAGGAATGCCTAGGCCCATTAGTTTTCCCCATCTACCTGTGAATTCTGCCAAGGGAAGAATTCCATAGCAAAACTTCAAGAAACGCTGCCTGGGAAAGGAACCTTGAATGGCATCTAGTGATGGTTCTATTCTAATGGTGAGTGATCTATGATTATAAGTATCCATCAGAAGATCAAATTACATACCTTCAGTAACAGTTGTTCTGGTAAGTACTTCACCTAACCACTAATTTCCTAACTGCCTTTCTACCACCCTGTACTTTGAAGTGGTCTGTCTGAAAAGGTCCTAAGTTACAGATTTGCACACTGGTACCAACATTTGTTTTGTGCTCCGCATCAGAAGGCGCAGGAAGCAACACTTAAGAACCTGATGTCAGCATACAGAAGTGATGCTTATATGTTGCTCCACTTTGTCACTTCTGGGTTGGAACAAAGCCTATGCAGAGCCACAGGGGAGGTGTGTGGTACCTTCTTGAGGCACAAAATTGCTGTGAAAAGTTTCCGTATGCAGTCGTTTGCCTTAGGAAAATTCTATCGTGAGAATCTGCGGTTATATAGAGTATCCATAAAAAAGGGTGTTACTGAAGGTAAGTAACTCGTTCTTCCACTCTAGGATGTGGTACACATCTGGAGGAACTAGAGATCAAGACAATTCGGCTGGTGCTGAAGGCCTTTCTTTTGCAGTCGAGCTCTCCAAATATTGACAGACAACATAGCCATGATGTGGTACATCAACAAGCAGAAGTGAGTGGGGTTGCACCTTCTCTGTCGAAAATCAGAACAACTGTGGTCCTGAGCACAGATGCACAAGATCTGGTTGGTTGCCAACTGTCTAGCTGATGCTTTGAATGCCTGAACAGACAGCCTGAATCCGTGTCACCTTGCTGACCATGAGTGGAATCTTTACCCAGAGGTGGTCCAATATCTCTTCGACCTTTGGGGCACACCTCAGGTGGACCTACTTGCCACTCACAGCAATGCACATTTGTTGATTGCCGTCAGTTCTGTGCCTTCAGGTGTGTGTGGCAGACAGCATTAGGGGACATGTTTCGGTTAAAGTGGAGCTTTCCACTTCACTACACATTTTCTCCCATATCCATGATTCCTTGGCTACTGATGAAAATTTGTCTAGGCTGGTCCAAGCCATCTTAATTGCACCAAACTAGTCGAGAAGGATGTAGTATGCAGACCTGATAGCTTTCCTTGAGCCTCCACTCCATATCCATCACAAAGTAGATCTTCTCTCTCAATCGGAGAGGCAGTTGCTGCACCCCAACCTCCAGAGCCTTCACTTTCATGCCTGGAGATTGAGTAGGGATTCCTGAAGTGGTGGACATTATCCTAAGTGCCTGCAGACACTCCACCAACACTGTATATTCTGGGTGATGGAATAGATTTGTAAAGTTTTTTTCAGACAATTTAGTAGACCCTCTTAATTCTGACTAGTCAGACAGCTTGTGTTTCATCCTGTCGTTAGCTCAACAGGGTAGTTCAGTGGGTACAGGGAAAGACTACCTATCCGCTCTGTCAGGCTTTTTCTGTCTTCCAGATCAACCATCCCTCTTCAAGTCACCCATAGTTATGAGGTTTCTGAAAGGTCTCACCAACATGCCACCCCCCCCCCCCCCACTTCATAATGCCTCAATTGGATCTTAGTCTTGTTCTCACATTTTTAATGTGTTTTCGTTCTCCATTTGAACCTTTGTATGGTTGCTGCTTGCAACTGCTTACTCTTAATGCACATTTTCTGGTAGCCATTACTTCAGTGAGATGTGTCCATGAATGACAAGAACTGAGCATTACGTCTTCAGTTCCTACTTACCTGACAAGCTGTTTCCTAAAACCAGGGCTACTTTCCTGCCCAAAGTTGTCACTTCCTTCCATTTAGGGCTGTCCATCACTTTGTCTACATTATTGTTCCCTCCACATACCACTGAAGAGATGGAAAGGCTTCTTATGCTGAATCCGAGGAGGACGGTCAGTTTTTGTACTGACAAAGACTTCCGGCTTGAGGACCAGCTTTTTATAGGTTGGACTGGCAAGATGAATGGCAGAGCCCCCCAGAAAAGGACTTTATTTGGGTGGATCATCTTGGTCATCAAGATGTGTTATGCCTAGCTCACAAGGAACCTCCATAGGATGTCGGAGCTCATTCTATGAGGGCAGATTCTTTTGCTTCACCTCTGGCAAGAGCAGTCCCTGTAGCAGACCTCTGCAAAGCATCAACTGGGGCTTCATGACACAGCTTTGCAAAACACTACTGTTTGGATATGGAGATGTAAAGCAAAGGCCATTTTTTGCACTCAGTCCTCCATGTTTTTTTTTTTTTTTAAACCAACCCTTTAATCCCACCTCTTGGATGCGCACTTGGAGAATATATTCAAAAGGTGAGTAATCTGCAGGTAGAAGTATCCATCGGAATAAAGTTACTTACCTTTGGGATCATCTTTCTGGGGGATACTCTGCTCTCAGATTCCTCATCTGCAGTGAGTATTTCTGCAGCTAAAATAGTCGCGCCATCAGCGTTTTTCAAGAGAAGGAAGTTCAGTCAAGGATAAGTTGTCTTGGGGAATCAACCGGATTGAACATTCTGTAGATGTTAGTTTTTAGACGGGATATTGTCCCTAATGATCAAGCTTTTTAGAGAAAAGAATTAATTTGCTTTAGAGACAGCCTCTAATTAATGAAGAACCATGGGGGCAGATGAAGAGTTAGCACATTCTCTGCCCACTTGAACAAGCTCCTGGTGGTAGTTGCAAGCAACGTTAATGCATTTATTAATAGTTATGGACTTAGCTTGGGTAAGTTTGACTTTATGAAAGTATCTCACAAATCTATATGTCCTCACATTTGGGGTCATTCGCGTATCATGAATGTAAGGGTTTGGGAGGAGAAGGGTGTTTTGAGAAAGGCAATTTGGCTAGCAAGGTGGTAGTTGAGGCGTTAAGAGTTGTTCGGTCCTCAACGCAGCAGAGTAGAGGTGCTGAGTGAACCGCAACAGTAAATGACCATGCCACATAACAAAGAGAGACAGATTTAAAGAGGCTCTGAATCATGGGCATGGGATGAAGACAATGATAGAAATAAGTAAAAATTGAATCCGAAAATGGTTAAGTCAGTCAACTTGGCAGGATCTTATCCATTCACTGGGTCTTTCACTCAGCGTTGCTGAAGGCTTGTAGAGGGGTTCAACAAATATTATTTTATAATCTGTGAGTGTTGGCCATGGAGAGACAGGCTGATAAAAAGTTGCTAAATAATTAATTTTGTGAAGATGCATCACCTCTTAGTGTTTTTTATTGGTCCAAAGAATGCAAGGTACTTTTGAAACCTATGAATTCACGATGGATCGTTGTGTTTTTGAAGTATTCCTTAAGCAATCCAGGCTCATGCTTTCATTAGGTGAACACTTCTGCGTTCCTTTCTTGGTCGTCTCTCAAGCCTAACAAAGGTTCCAGTTCACATGCTCATCATTTGGTCAAGCAGTAATACATTTTCTGCACTAGTTTGCAGCCTTCTCCCTTCCTGTTTTTCCTTGCCTCAAGACCATATTTACCTGCTCTGGGAGTCTTCTGTGTGGCTCTTGCCGCACATTAGGTAGTACACATTCGACAGATTTACTTTCATGTTTGAAAAAACAAAATCCGCTTTCACGCAAGCCTGTTAGGAGAGGGGGATTAAATGTCAATTTGAAAAGGAGAGAGACCGTTTGGAGGTGCAGATATGTACCTGTCGACCCTTGGCTCTGTTGTGTTTAAATCAGTCCTCTGCAGTGTGTGCCCCCAGCTACACCTGTTCAGCAGGGCTCTTTCCTTCAGTGGAAAGCTGTTCAGAAGACTGGGCTTCAACCCCTCATCTTTCCATAGTGTATGTTGATATCTGTAGTGGTTGGTTGGTTACTGGCTATTCGGAAGCATGTGAGACTTTATGGGGAAAAGGAAGATGAGTCCTCAAAAGCGCTTTCTGTCATCTTTGTCCTCGGCACGGTCTAATGATGGCTTGCACCTATCTGTAGCAGTAGCCATGTTATCACACACACACACTTTCCCCTGTAGTCAAAAGAAGGGTGCTAAAGTCTGAGGTAGACTAGACTTTGGAGTGGAGTGGAGTGGGAGGTGAAAGATTGACTATGTGGGCGGATTAATACATGACTTAACGGTCTTCCAGGATCCCACACTTTCAGGTTACACACTTTCTTTAGCACATGCAGTTTGGAGGATGATTAGCCCAGTGTTGTCCTTTAAAATGAATTTGATTATAACGTAGTACCAGCACTGTGAAAATGTAAATGACAATGTCGAATTACCTTCAGTGTTGGAATTAGTAAAAATTCACCCGGGGAACCCATAAATTGAGGGTCAAAGTGTGGCAGAGGAAAGGGGGTAAAGTGACTAGGGGCGGAGTTTGAAAAGCGGAGTCTCACCATCAACTTAAACCTTTATTTTTTTTAAATCTGCTCAAAATAATTAGCAACAAGGTCAAATGCATCAGTAATCTATTCTAGTTTACTTAATTGGTCACAAATAGGCTGCATTTTATTTTCTTCTAAAAATGTTCTTGAATTTTACAGTGAATACAAGAGAAGAACTTCCCATAGATATTTTTAAAAAGTAACAAGGTATTTACAGATAGACACACACAAACAGCGATATAATCACATTCGCATAAACATCAATAACCACCACTGAAATAACATTAAGACGAATAGGTCTAACCTTAAATTAGAAAAGCTGACCTTAAAACTCAGGTAGTTGGAATAATAGGTGAAAAAAAGGCAGTTAATAATTAGCTAGTCGTGAGACTTTTAAGAAGTGTATCTGTCTACACGTTTACAAATGAAGAGCAGGAAACATACAGACCTGGGTAAGTGTATGAGGCAGAAGAACACCTGATAGCATTAAGAAAGTCAGAAAAGGGAGTAAATGAAACGCACGAAGGAGAGAAAAGCGAGCTATGCAGTTGGTCATTAGTGCCATAAACACATGCACGTCTAAGCCTTGCGTCAGTGGATGTGCTCACAGGGAGGTTACAGGACCATCATTCCAGGTTATTTATAAAGATGTCTAAGGTTCCCCATAAGCGCATAGTACTGGGTTCCTAATTTGATATGACTGAGTAGAATGTGTGCTTTTAAGGTAAGTGATCCATACCCACCAAGTGTGATAGGAAACGTGTTGGAAGTTCTTTCAATCCAGTTGAATAACTTTAATAGCTACGATAATCAACAATTCCAGGAGAATGATGATGCGGTCTGTAAGCGTGGGAAAGGTCTCAATGGTGTAGAGACCAAGTATAATAGTCAAATGATCCAGCGATATGGTGGTGCTAAATATTTTACCTAGTTGGGCTGCTCCTGCATTTCAATAGGCAACAAGAAAAGGACATGTAAAATACATGTGCTCCATATCACCACTCGCCGTATGCCACAGCACCAACAACAAGCAGAATCCTTAAGTTTCAATTTTAAATTTTTACTAGGGTTTCAGGACAGGGAATGGGCAAGAAATACATTTGTTTGTATTAGTGAGAAGATAAGTTGACCTTGAGACAGAAAGAAGCAGATTTTGTCCCAAGACTGTTCTTCTTGCAAGGTGAATCTTTTATCATGAAATTAGTTAGACCATTGAGTAGTTAGGTTAAGTGTATGTTGGGAGGTTCCTCACTTATTAATTTGTATATCTAAGAAGCCACGTGTCAATCGGATGTGTCTGAGAGCAGAGACAAAGTGAGTTGGCCCACTTTAGAAATTCTAGCTTTAGGAATTCGTAAAAGTCTAAATTGGGTAGGGCATGTCACCCTTGTAGAGTCACAAATGATAAATGTACCTCACTCTCATATAAGTCTGAGATGAAGGTAATAACCTTTTTTGTCCATTCTAAGCTAAAATTGAAGAGTTGGATGTCAAGAGATTCTTATTACAGAGTGAAATAGAAAAGGATTTATTAACAATAGAGGCTAGGAGTTTGTTTAAAACCAGAATGACTTTAATCGTGTCTTTTAGGATGACACTAGAAAGGGCAAAGTAATGTTGGAACGTAGTCAGTCGCTAGCAGCGGGAATTCGTAACTAATATGCTGTTCAATCATAAGCCAGCAAGGGGACTGGATCGGGTTTGAATCCAACCAGCGTGTGCGTTGAGCTGTTAGACAAGCCGTTTGATAATTGAACTAATCTTGGAGATTACAGCCACCTATACGCATAGGGACCCTGAGTTTTCTAAAGCTCATTGTGGCCCTTTTATCACTCCAAAGGCACTTGAAACAAAGTTGATCAATCGTAGAGAAAATGGAAGCCGCGTGACGAATTGGGGGCATGCTAGAAAGGAAGTTGATCAAGGGCTTCACTATCACCTTTAAGGTTTCCAGTCTGCCCCACAATGAGATGAATTTAGAGAACCAAGCCAAGATGAGATCTTTAATTTTAACAATTGTTTTGTTTTGGTTCAGCGACAGGGATTCAGCTAAATAATTACAGAACCAGATACCTAGATATTTGATGGACTTAGGTTGCAAATTGAATTGCGAAGAACCCAAACACGAAGAGGTGCAGTGAATATTAAGAGGCATAACTTCCTTTTCATCCCGTTTTAAAGAATAGCTCAAAAAGTTGGAGAAATTATTGATTATATCTATTGATTACATCTATTATGCGGGAACACCCATATCGGTTTCCTAGAAAAAAATTAAGATGTCATCATCGTAAGCTGCTGTTTTAAAGACCATATCAACAAACCGTATTCAATCATTGTCAGTAGACATGCTTAACATTTGAATTGGGGGGGTTACTGGCTAATAGGAAGAGTAATGGTGATAATGGGAGCCTTACTGTGTGCCTGGATGGGATTAGATTGGAGATGACAGATCTTCATGTACTCTGACACATGCTGTAGGTTTGGCATGTAAGGCCATGATTGTTTTACTATAGATGTCCCCAAGGTATCACTTAGTCAGAATGGCCTATAGGAAGGCCAAGAAACCTTATCAAAGGTCTTCTCCGCATCCAGAGCTCTTTGATGGAGCCTGTCTGGGTGTGGAAAAGTAAATTTTGCCTTGCCATATGTGCCTACGTGTTCCCCATCCTATGTTATATGTGCATGATCGATATGCATATATCCCCCTATGATCGATTAAAGACGCAATTATAGTTGTGTCCAACTCTAGTATGCCAGTCTCCAGTTCTCGTGAAAGCAACGAGTATTAGGCCTATGTTGCCACGTTTTACAGTGTGCACGTTAATTCATTGAATTGTCCCCGTTTCTAGGCCTCAAAAGGGCCCGGACACCAGATTCAAGCTCCAGTCTCCTGAACCCATTCCGAGGAGCGATGCAGCCCCCACCTGCATCCCTGACCCTTCACTTACTTCCGCCGCGCAGCGCGGTGCCGAGCCTGGCTCTGCCTGCCCGTCTGCCAAGAATATGTTATGCTTCTAGTTATCAGTCCAGCTTTCCTTCTTCACATTCCTAAGCTAACGAACCGTATAAACATCTCCAGCTATGGTCTAGTCTTTCTGTCTCCATGTAAGAGAAATACTGTATTAATATTCATAGAATATTCCTAGCACACGCAATACATGTAGAATAGATGCATGCACCAGTCTTAGTGTCAAGTAGCCTCTGCCCTGATGACATTTAGATTCTATCAACATGTTCTCCAAACACCAGATACCAGGTATGCTATAGGTGCATGTCGTCCTGACCTCTCAGACTTTAGTCTCCTCTTTTAGTACAGAAGTCATAGCCCCCAGTTCTCCCCAGATACACGTCATGGCCCGTTTGCGCGCACCACTAGGTTAAAGGTTCCAGCTGCTCAGGTAGCCCCCCTCCATGTTTCCGCCCACTTCATGACACTTCTGTGACGTTCTCATCACATGTCTAAGTGCACGCCCTGTGCACGCCTTCTTTTCACACCCATGTCTCCTTATCTTACGCTTGTCATTAGTTACGCCTACTGTATGTAATGTAATTGAAATGTCTTACTATATATATGTTGAATTGTGATGAAAGAGCTGCAGCTGCCATCCCGTGCCTTCGATGTCACTTTATTTCAGGCTGTCCTGATCCTGTCCCTTCCCTTATGCCTGATTAAAGCCTGATAACCTCAGATTCCTCGGATCTTGCCTCTTATTTATTGAGCCATCTGTTATTTTTAATGTATTCAAAAATAGTACCGGTAATTAATTATTTATTTACCACATAAATGGCGCCCGAATAGGGACTTACCTCTTCCCCACGCGCCGGCGATCCAACGCAGGCCCCCTGACCCTTCTACAGCCGTGACGGAACCCTATGCGCAAGTGCAGATATTTCTGCTTCAAGTCTCCCTCAGGCCTACGGAGGAGACGGAAACTGCGGTCCGGTATCCAGACGAGGCGGTGTGGAAGGCGGTTTGTCCCGACCAGAGCCCAAGCCGAGAGAACAAGGTCCGAGGTATCCGGAGGCCCACCTGTAACCGAAGTTTCCGAAGTTCGTAGTCCGACGTCGTAACAGTCCAGTCCAGTCCGAGGCCTTCCAGTTTCTGCTTCCCGGTGAGTACCGTCGCGGGGGAAGTATCTAGACAGGATCATTAGTTTGTTCCTGGTCCGTTGGGTTTGGGTACACAGATCCATTACGAAGTATTCACCTAGGTGGATACGGGTCCGACGTGTCTCTTTATGGGACCGGTATGTTCTGTACTGTTTTAGCAGTGCATCCAGTAATTCTAGTAAGTTTCGTTCTCGAGAAATTCATGTGTTCTGTTTTCAGTGTATCAGGTAGTATTTCTGTTCGAACTGTTATTAATGTATTTTTATGTCGTGGTATGAGTGTTTTGTTCGCTATTTTATTACTGTGATTATTGTGTATTGTGTTGCAAGTATATAACCGAAATGCCTCTGTTCTCGAAATTACGTCAGTTAAAGACCAGAAAAGGGTTACTCGAAGAAGCAGTTCCTGTCCCTCCTAGGGACAGTCCAGGACATTTTATGTATCACAAGCATGGCTTAGATGCCATAATATATCTAGACTTATGGGCGGATTATACTAAGGAACTAGAAGAGAAATATAGATGGCCCGTATCAGGTACATGGGATGCCGAGTGCATCATGCGAGTAGAAGAAGCATTATGGAAAAAGAAAGCCAGACAGTCCCAGAAAGATGCCATCGAGTTATGGCGCAAAGAATCTCATAAAAGAACCGAAAAAGAATTCAGAAAAACCGAATTAAGTAGGGAATCCTCAGAGAAAGCCCAAGAAAGGGAATTAATCGAAGAAGGTGAACGAGTTAGAATAGAACAGTCAGATAGACAGAGAAATGCCCTTATTAAAGGCATGTATCCTCTTCTTGCCGAGGGCTTGCCAAAAGCAACCCCGGAAGCACCCTGTAATTTACCGCCGCCATTGGTCCCGACTAAGCTACGTCATAAACCGACTGCAGCTGATATTTTTCTTTCGTCCTACTTGGACGACACAGTACCAGCATATGCAAATCCTGTTCCGCCTGCTCCTGTTAATAATGTAATCCCTGTTCCTCCAGCCGCTGGTCCCGTGGGTCCAGTTAATGTTACAGCACCTGTTACAGCACCCCCGGCCCAGCCTACAGTACATGCACCCGTTATTCCAGTCACTCTACCAGCCCGTACAGTATTCACCGACGATTCTAGTTTAGGAGCCGCGGGGGGAGGTTCTCCTCCTACCCCGCCTCAACCGAAACGTCTGACGCTACATGAGCTAGCGTTACAGCGCACGCCAAAAGTGGCGACATACACAGATCTCAAGCGACTTCTTACTGATTGTATATATGATCCAGTTCCAGGCGAAGATCACATGATCTTATATTCAGTACGTCTAAGACGGGTGGCCAGCTTTTTGACCACCCTGCCCGATATGAAGGAACATCTAGACAGAATATATCGTTTTATCCGTACAGGAGTGAATCCAGGAAGTATTCACGAAGCTATGGTTCAAAGAAAAGTCGAGACTCAGCTCATGATTTTAAAGTTCCTGATTAACTGTTTAATAAGAGAGCAAGATTGTCCAGAAAAAGATCAAGAAGAACTGAAAGTCCTGACTAGGTGGAGTGACAATATAGCCGATGGAAAACACAAGACACAAGGTTGTATAGAGAGTATGTACAAGAAAATTCGTAAAGAAATAATACATATACACCAGAAAGAGGAAGAAAAACGAGCAACCGAGAAAGAGAATGACTCTTCTAGTGAAGAGGTAGACAACGAGAATCCCAACAGAATAGCGTATGTAGGTAGAACTAGACTTTCCGACCGACATTCACGCCTAGATTACAAGAAAGCTTTTCCTCCTCCAGCACCAGAACAGTGTTCTCTTGAGCAAGTATTCCAAGCTACCGATCACATTCTAAAATCACGAATAGGGTATAGCGAGCTTAGTACAATGCATGAACAAGAACTAGCCCGATCAGCAGTCCGATGGACTACTGATTCTACCACGTTTCCAGACGAAATAGTGGCTCAAATTTTTCTGAAACTCCCCCCAGCCGAGCAACGTCTGGTGGGTATGTATATGATCCAGCACCTCATTACGCTGTATGAGGAACAACATTCTGATCCAGGTCCGCTACATGATGTATTGAACGAGTTACTCCAATATAGATGGAAAGGTCTAGGTACCGATTTAATTAGTGTCATTCTAGAACAGCGCCACAAATACCGAACGTTTCTGAATCCACATTTTGTTCACGTCTCACCCCCAGAAAGTAAATCATTCTACATAGACAGACAGAATCCGTTACGAGAAGTGCATCCAGTCAAGAAAGAGGGTGGTGGTCTAGAACGAGTATTTGTTTACACCCCTATCACGAAAATAGAACTTTTGGAAATGAAAAAATTAATTCCCTGTCATGATAAAGATCCAGCAGGGTTTCACCGTGAATTAAAGGACATGCTCCGTATGGGAGAATACACGTATCCTGATATCATTAAAATGTTAAAAGTCCTGTTGCCTGCGGGCATATATGAAAAACTCAAAGAAAAAGAATGGGAGGTGGGAGAGAAAAAGATAGATTGGACAGCATTAGAAGCTGAAGATAATTCACGAGTTCCAGGTACCGGTCTTGGGGATAAAGCTAAAGCTTTGCCCGAATTGTTAATCCAAGTTTTGCCAAGATTACTAGCCACGAAAAAGGAAGATTGGGATGCCATCTCAGCCTGTAAACAGAAACAAGACGAAGATACTAGTGATTTTTATTCTAGATTTGAGAAATGTTTCATTATTAATAGTGGTCTGAAAACAAGTAGTGAATCGTACCCTCATCTTTTTGTTACCAAACTAGTCGAGAATTCAAGTCCACAAGTTAAAAATCGAGTACTGAAAGTCGAAAGTACATGGCAAGCTAATACTCCGTCACAGATGCTCCAGATGTTACAGTACCACCAGAACAGAATCAGGGAAGAGCAGGAACACGAAAAGAGACGTATGGAAGACACGAAAATGAAAGTACTAGTTGCACAATCTGTTCCACAAGACAGTCAGAAGAGGGGTCCGAATCAAGCCAGTCATCCTGCAGTTCCCGTTAAAGGGACATGCAATTACTGTAAACAGCCAGGTCATTTTATAAACAAATGTGCAGTTCTGAAACACAACATAGCTACTGGTAAGACTAAAGAAAGACCACGTCCGCTTAGACAAGAACAAGTTTCACAGACTTCCCAGTCACCACAGAATGCACAACAGACAGTTACAGTACCGCAGCCTATCGCTGCAACACAGCACGTTACACAGCAGATGTACCAGTACGCACAGTCAGAGTATCCAGATTATCAGCCATACTCATGAAACAGCCTAGAGAGGGAGGTAGGCTTGCCTCTCATCGAGATTCCTGTAGATCAAGAGGGTCCCTATGTACACAGTCAAGTATTAGGGAAAGACAGAAAGTTTCTGATTGATACAGGGGCAAGTAGGACTACCATCAGTCATGACGAGGTTCCAGGGGCTCCACTCTCAGGCTCTAGAAATGTTTCCCTTGGATTTTCAGGAAAGCCTATTGTTAATGAAATATCGAAACCAGTTACTCTAGAAGTTGGTCCATTGTCCCGAACTACAGATTTGTTACTCACGAAGTCTTGCCCAGAGAATCTGTTAGGCATTAAAACACTGAAAGAATTAGGAGCAGTCATATGCTGCTCCCCAGAAGGTGTCCGTTTGTTTCTCCGTGATTTTAAAGGTCATTTTGTATTACATGATTTTGATCCAAGATTATTGAATGTACCGCAGCATTTATGGGCGCAAGGTCCAACTGATGTAGGTTGTATGCATATCACACCCCATCGTGTCACTCTGAAGAAAGGTGTTGTATTACCACGAATCCGACAGTACAAATTGCCACCTGAGGCTGTAGCAGCCTTATTCAAAATTATTGACGAGCTGATTGCCCAAGGAGTGGTTGTAGAAACTGACTCCAATGTATGTAATTCTCCTATCATTCCAGTCCTGAAACGTACTGATCCCAATGCACCTCCAGTTTATCGATTAGTGATTGACCTTCGAGAACTTAATAAGTGTATCATACCCCAGTACCCAGTAGTCCCTGATATTTCCTCACTCTTGACAGCCATTGATTCTGAAGCCACATTCTTTACAGTTATCGATCTCAAGAACGCATTCTTTAGTGTCCCTATTCATCCAGACAGCCAGTTCCTTTTCGGTTTCTGTTTAAATGGAAGAAGCTATAAATTCACACGAGCTCCTCAAGGTTTCACAGAAAGTCCTAGTATTTACAGTCAAGCACTTAAAAGACAACTAGACAATATTCACATGCCAACTGACACTGCCCTGCTCCAGTATGTCGATGATCTATTGATCACAGCCCGTTCTGAACGTGACTGCGAGCGTGCGTCACTTACAGTTTTGTATTTTCTGGCCGAGATGGGGCACAAGGTGTCCCCTTCCAAATTGCAATTCTGTGTCCAGCAAGTGGTCTACTTGGGACACTTACTGTCCAAGAGGGGTAGGCAGTTGACACCTGACCGTATCCAGTTAATAGCACGTCTTCCACAACCCAAGACACAGAAGGAGGTACGAGCTTTTATCGGCCTCACTTCTTACTGCAGACAATGGATTCCTCAGTACGCATATCTAGCCAAGCCACTGATACAGTTAACGACACAGGAGGCAGCCGTATCGACTGTCCTCCCTTGGACCCAAGAACATACACTTGTTTTCAATGAATTAAAGAAAGCTTTATGTAATGCACCTGTTCTTGCAACACCGAACTACAGTAAGCCTTTTACACTTTTCGTTACTGAACGTGATGGTACTGCATTATCTGTTCTCACACAAGATCAAGCAGGACAATACAAGCCCTGTGCTTATTTTTCTAGCACATTAGATCCAGTGGCCCAGGCTCTGCCTGCGTGCCTCAAGTCAGTTGCAGCCACAGCTCTAGCTATCAGACAAAGTGATTCCGTAGTGTTAGGACACTCCCTGACAGTACAAGTCCCACACTCCGTGGAAGTTCTTTTAAACCGAACACAGACTCAGCACTTGACAATTGCCCGTTTAACAGGTTATGAACTGACACTGTTCCAGCCACACATAGAAATCAGACGCTGCAACATTTTAAATCCAGCTACACTGTTACCGTCAGTTACTTCAAATCCTGCCACACATGACTGTGTGGAAGTTGTTAACACCATGACAAAGCCAAGACAAGACTTGACAGACATTGCATTACCTGATCCCGACCTGACACTTTATGTGGATGGTTCATGTATGAGAACAAGTACAGGAGAACTAGTAGCCGCGTATGCAGTGACTACTGAAACCGAAGTTATAGAAACACATCGTATAGACACCCTGTCTGCTCAAGCAGCAGAGCTTGTCGCTCTGACCCAAGCCTGCATACGTGCCAAGAACCTGAAAGTTAACATATACACAGATTCACGTTATGCATTCGGAGTCGTACACGACTTTGGAGTACTCTGGCAGGAAAGAGGTTTTATGACTTCTCATGGAACCAAGATTCAGCATGGTCTCCTCATTCAAGCTCTGTTAGATGCAATACATTTACCAACAGCTATCGCAATCATGAAGTGCAAAGCACATACGAAAGTCACTGATATCATTTCCCAAGGTAACGATCTAGCAGATCGAACAGCCAAGCTCACAGCTCAGACTCCAGACATTCCAGTTAACACGACACAGACACACATTCCAGAACAGACTACTTGTATGATAGTTAAGGACCCTACACAAGATGTCATAGACATACAGTTACATGCTACTTCCGATGAAATTAAGAAATGGTCTGAACAAGGAGGGGTCCAGACAGATCAAGGATGGTTGACGAAGGGAAAAGCCACATGGTTTCTCCCCGACTCTATGGTTCAAGTCATTATTAACACCGCACATAGTCCAGCACACTTAGGAGAAAAAGCCATGTTAGACAGTATCCAGAACCTCTGGTTCAACAAGCATTTACGAGCAGCAGCCAAACAGAAAGTCCGTACCTGCATGATCTGTTGTCAGTTCAATCCAGGAAAAGGTGTCCCGGTGGAACAAGGTGGATTCCATCCTCCTGACCACCCTTTTGAAGTCCTCCAGATGGATTATATTCAGATGGAGCGATGTCGAGGTTTCAAGTATGTCCTCGTAGTTGTATGCGCTTTGTCCAGATGGACAGAAGCATATCCAGTTCCAGGTTACACAGCTGCGACCACTGCCAGGCAGTTGGTTTGTGAGTATTTTCCCCGCTATGGATTACCTAGGGTCGTGTATTCAGATAACGGCCAGCCATTCTCGTCCGAGCTCATGAAACAAGTTTCCCTTCTGTTAGGGTACCAGTGGAAGTTCCATTGTGTACGCCATCCTGAAGCAGCCGGTCTCGTAGAGAGACATAACCAGACTCTGAAAATCCGCATCGCAAAAGTATGTGCAGAGAAAGGCGTAGATTGGATAGTAGCACTGCCAGTTGCCCTTTTCTATATGAGAATGGTTGCTCATTCCCGTTCAGGTCTGTACCCGTATGAGATAGTGTTTGGACGTCCCCCCAATATGTGGGGTACACCTAGACCCCGTATCATTACCGATGTTGACAGTAATATGCTGACAGATTACCTTGCTTCCTTGATGTCTGCACTACAATCTTGTCGTTCACAGGTTGCCGCTGCATTTCCTGACAACACCGACGTGAAACCACACGAGATCGTTCCGGGGGATCTCGTGCTGATCCGCAATTTTGATCGTTCAAGTCCGCTGCAGCCCCGTTGGAAGGAGCCCCGTCTGGTCCTACTCACCACCCGGACGGCGGTGAAGGTGGAAAACCGAAAAGGGTGGCTACACGCGAGCCACGTCAAGAAATTCCATGGACTCAAAACTAGAACATTTCTCAAGGACTGCCCCGTTCTCAAGGACTGCCCCGTTCTCAAGGACTGCTCAGAAAATGAATCTAAACTCCCCCTGTTAGAGAAAACTCCGCAGCAGGAGTATAAATCCAAGTTGAGGTCTAGTAAGTCAGCCAGTTTAATTGTCTAAGTCCCTCTCGGGTGAAACGGTTAGACAGGTTCCTGACATGTATGAGACAGACCCACACAGTGAGAGAGTTAGTCAAAACTCTAAGAGATGTATCGTTACTCTATTCTTTTTATTGTTCCTGAGTCTTATGGTTACATGCATAAGTTATGCGTTGCATTTATGCTTTCCTATTTCACATGTACATATGTTTTCTAATGTTACAGTAGAGCACACATTTAGTGACCTGCCTCCTCACGAGTTATCCTATCGTCTTGCTATGCGTAATAATACTTTTATCCGAATGCTGCACTATTCACACCAGACCAGCAATGCCACTAATTGTTGGGTGTGTGGTCGACTTCCCCCTTTCCAGACACCGAAGGGAGTTCTGCCACTCTTTCCTTATCCTTTTTCACATAATGGTTCGTGTGGAGCATGGTCCACGTTAACGTCATCCCTAACTGATATATCCCTTCTGAATCGAACATGTTTCCCAGACAAGCAAGGTCTTTCCCATAGAACAGGGTTAGATCTAGAAAATGAAGTATATGATCTAGGTAATTATTCCTCGAATTTCATGGTTCTGAATGTTCAGTCCGATACTACTCCAGATTTGCCTGCTATTTCAGTTCTACCAGTTAAAGGCGAATTATGTGTCAGAAAGAATGGTTCCGCACATGTAGGACATAGTGATTGTACCACTATGGTCGAGTATAGTGACAGTGGGAAATCTAGTTTCAAAGCCTCACGTCATTCTTATTTTGTTTGTGGTCAGACCGCATATGTTCGTCTGCCCCTCGATTGGGATGGAACATGTTATATTGCCTTCCTACTGCCACCAGTTTTCCTAGCCCCATCCGATTATCACAGAAACACACATCTAGTACACGTTAGACATAGAAGGGAGACTGAGTCCCCAATTGTCGATCAAACTGAAACTGCTCTAGAACAGTATCAAGACTTCAATAAAGGATTCTTTTTCTTTATAGGCCCTGTCCAGAATAGTAAGTTAATACGTAGGTTAACCAGAACCCTTGAAGCAGTAGTGAATGAGACT
This sequence comes from Lissotriton helveticus, assembly GCF_964261635.1. Classification (NCBI taxonomy): domain Eukaryota; kingdom Metazoa; phylum Chordata; class Amphibia; order Caudata; family Salamandridae; genus Lissotriton; species Lissotriton helveticus. Next base: position 443,911,738 of record NC_136063.1, on the reverse strand, counting down.
ACTTCCGCTCTAGGTAACTTAACTGAAGAGCAATCTGCTATGAGATTTGTCGTGCTCCAAAATCGTCTCGTCCTTGACGTCATACTGGCCGATAGAGGAGGAGCTTGTAGAGTCATCGGATCTAGTTGCTGCATTTTCATTCCTAATAACGCGCCGTCTGTTTATTCAGCTATAACCAGACTTCATAAAATTGCCCATCAGTTACACCAGAATCCAGGCACCTGGACATGGTCCGGTTGGCTCTGGAATATCATATCTGCCTGGGGATGGAAAGTATTGTCATTCCTAGGTATAGCAGTAATGATCATATTCAGTTGCTGCCTCTGTTTACAATGTGGCCCTGCGATTTGCGGCTTGTGTGCTACCTCTTGTATTCCTAGTCCTAAATCCCGTTCCAAGACAATTCGAGACGAGCAAATGATGCTATATGAACAGATAGATGGTATCATGAATATTGATGTTTCCTGATGGAAACGTAGGGCACAAGGAGGGAATGTGGAAAAGTAAATTTTGCCTTGCCATATGTGCCTACGTGTTCCCCATCCTATGTTATATGTGCATGATCGATATGCATATATCCCCCTATGATCGATTAAAGACGCAATTATAGTTGTGTCCAACTCTAGTATGCCAGTCTCCAGTTCTCGTGAAAGCAACGAGTATTAGGCCTATGTTGCCACGTTTTACAGTGTGCACGTTAATTCATTGAATTGTCCCCGTTTCTAGGCCTCAAAAGGGCCCGGACACCAGATTCAAGCTCCAGTCTCCTGAACCCATTCCGAGGAGCGATGCAGCCCCCACCTGCATCCCTGACCCTTCACTTACTTCCGCCGCGCAGCGCGGTGCCCAGCCTGGCTCTGCCTGCCCGTCTGCCAAGAATATGTTATGCTTCTAGTTATCAGTCCAGCTTTCCTTCTTCACATTCCTAAGCTAACGAACCGTATAAACATCTCCAGCTATGGTCTAGTCTTTCTGTCTCCATGTAAGAGAAATACTGTATTAATATTCATAGAATATTCCTAGCACACGCAATACATGTAGAATAGATGCATGCACCAGTCTTAGTGTCAAGTAGCCTCTGCCCTGATGACATTTAGATTCTATCAACATGTTCTCCAAACACCAGATACCAGGTATGCTATAGGTGCATGTCGTCCTGACCTCTCAGACTTTAGTCTCCTCTTTTAGTACAGAAGTCATAGCCCCCAGTTCTCCCCAGATACACGTCATGGCCCGTTTGCGCGCACCACTAGGTTAAAGGTTCCAGCTGCTCAGGTAGCCCCCCTCCATGTTTCCGCCCACTTCATGACACTTCTGTGACGTTCTCATCACATGTCTAAGTGCACGCCCTGTGCACGCCTTCTTTTCACACCCATGTCTCCTTATCTTACGCTTGTCATTAGTTACGCCTACTGTATGTAATGTAATTGAAATGTCTTACTATATATATGTTGAATTGTGATGAAAGAGCTGCAGCTGCCATCCCGTGCCTTCGATGTCACTTTATTTCAGGCTGTCCTGATCCTGTCCCTTCCCTTATGCCTGATTAAAGCCTGATAACCTCAGATTCCTCGGATCTTGCCTCTTATTTATTGAGCTATCTGTTATTTTTAATGTATTCAAAAATAGTACCGGTAATTAATTATTTATTTACCACATGGGAGGAGGGAATTTGCTTTGTTATTAAAGGGGCAAGGTGGTACGCTAAGATCTTAGCATACGTTTTGGCTTCCATGTTTATTAAATAAATCTTCCTAAAGTTTTTTGGGTCTGAGGGGTCTTTCCCTTCTTTTGGAATAAGAACAAAAGTAATTTCTGCAACAATGCCAAGTACTGAAATGTTGATTGTGAAGTTATTCAAAAATGTCTCCAGCAGGTCCATGATAATGGAGCCAAAACTCTTGCAAAAATGAATCGGGAGGCCATCAGGGCCAGGGGCTTATTCGCCTGCTGGATCTCTCTCTGAGCTATCAGTTCATTCAGCCTTCGGTTGTCATCAAAGAAAAGAGTTTTTAATGGTAGAGGTTGAAGAAATGTTAAGCAGTCTTCTTTAGAGGTGGTTACTGAAGGGGTGTTTAAGTTGACATTAAGGATGTCAGTGTTATTTATTTTGAGAGATCCTAGAGGATCACTAATATTGGAAAACAGTGAAGAGTTCTTGAATTTTATCCTAGCAGCTCATTTTTTACCAGTTTTATTTAAGTAAAACCGTTTCTTCCCCTTCTTTGCCTGAACCCACAGATGTGCTTGTTTACTCACAATTTTATTGTATTCATATTTCAGCTTCTTTAGCCAAGTCAGGGCAAAAAGATCCTCGAGCTTCTGAATATAATTTCTTGGAATTTAATATCTGCCTCCAACTCATGTAAAGCGGATCTAATTTATTTATTTGTCTTAGACATCTGACTTATCACCTGCCCTTGGAAAAAACATTTTAAGTTGTCCCAAAGAATGACTAGAAAAGAGGCAGAGGAGGGTTGCCCTCAAGGAACAATTTCAACTCTTGGCCTATTTCCCGGATATCTACTTTGTGCTCAAAAATTTCTGAATTCGGGGGCGTGGCTAGCAGCCTAAGATGGTGGCAGCTTAGAGGGCGAGCTCCGCGGTTGAAGCGGCCTCCAGACCTATCCGACGCAGAATTTCGCCCTACGGGCAGGGACTGAAGCCCGGGGCCGGGCGGCACGCCCGACAGCAATCAGATCCAAAATCCGATTGCGGGAAGTGAAGTTGCCCGTATCGCCCGCTCTGGCCTTGGGGAGGAACTGGAGCCTGGGACCCGCCTGGCGAGATAGAGCCGACAGGAAGTGCAACGGCCGAGGCGTGGAGGAGCCGGAAGCAGGCGCTCGCGACGGAGCACCAGGGTCGAGAGAGACTCGCGACCTAGCGCGTCCACCGGCGCCTCTGTGGCCTGCGGGTAAGAGACTGAACGACGCCGCCGGTGGGCGCAGGGAACGCTCCAGGCCTTTACACGGAGGCGGCCGGACCTGTGCCGGGCCCGGGACCGCCATCTTGTCCATTCGCCGGAGGAACCGGGGCTCTGCCTTGCGGGGGTGCCGAGCCTGCCACTCTGAGGGCTGCAACAGCCACCACCCGGACTGCGGAAGGCCAGGCACGGGGGGCGCCGAGTTTTTGAGGAGAGACGCCGGGGCGGCCATTAACGCGCCGGAGCGCGACTACACAGAACAAACATCCGCGCAGCCAGTGTGTCGGCTCCGAGCGGACTGGGCACCTTCGCCCCCTCCTTGGTGTCCGAGGTACTCGCTTTATCTGCTGAGGTGCGGCCCAGCTAGAACCCCGGCGCCACAGAGAAGGGTCCTGCTCCACTGTGGGCACAGAGGTGTCCCCGTTGCTTCACGGACCGGTGGGCGCCCCCCCCTGGGAGAGACTGACACATACCCGGCTGGGGCTTGGTGGCATCAGGGTCTCCGTCAGACATACGGAGGCCACAGGTGGGCCGGTCCAGGCGCCCCCCCGAGCCAACGATCTCTCACGCCGCCCTGACCACAGGCTATTTCCACCTCTTCAGTGACGAGGGTCTACGGACCCGACGAACAACGCGGCGACTCGACCTCACCCGCTGGCCCCACCAGGCGACGAGGACGACAACAATAGCTCCTTCGGCCCCACCGCATTCAGAGACTGCAGAAGCGGCGGAGGGCCTCTAACGGGGCTCCATCTGGAGGGACCCAGCTCCCTGCGAACACTTTAGTGACATTACAACTGCCATGGCGGGCAAGGGACCGAAGGGTGGGAATGCGCAAGCACGACTCGAGAGGTACGCATATGACAAATCGTCCCCCCTCCCCACCGGACGCTAAAACACAGGCCAGCAAGACGACCGACCCAGCGGGAGGGAAGAAAGCAACCCTTGAAGACGTCATGCGGGCTCTGTCGCAAGTACAAGCTACGGTGGGGTCGATCTCGACAGAAATAACATTGATTAGGGCCGACTTCCACAAGATGTCGGAAAACGTTTCCTCGATGGAGGTGGTGACCAAATCTTTGGTGGAGGATGTATCGGAGCTCCAGATTAGTGTTGAGCGAATCTCAAACGAGAACAAAGACCTACGTGCAAAGCTGGACGAGCAGGAAGGGCGCTCGAGGCGGAACAACATCCGCATTATAGGTGTTCCGGAGTCGGAGGACACGAGAGCGATGGACCTCTATGTGGAAAAACTGATCGAACAAGAACTCAAACCCAAGGGTCTATCCGCCTTTTTCTCCGTAGAAAGAGCACATCGAGTCCCGGGGGGTCGTCCGAAGCAAGGAGTGGCACCACGACCGATCGTTGCAAGACTCTTCAATTTTAGAGACAGAGATGCGATCTTGCAGGCGGCGAGAAATTCTCCCCCAGTCCGGATTCAAAATTCCACCTTGGCGTTCTTTCCGGACTACACGGCAGAGGTCGCACGTAGGAGGAGAACATTCTTCGAAGTCAAGAAAGAATTGAGGGCGAGAGAACTTCCCTATGCCATGCTTTTCCCAGCCAAGTTGAGATTAGTGGCTGAAAACAAAACGTGGTTCTTCGAAACTCCGGAGGCTGCACACGACTGGCTGGAGGGATGGAGACAGACGGGGCTACCTCGCCGCTCCACAAGACCAAACAAGAACCGTACTAATGGCTCCCGATCAGGCTCACACGTATCCGGAGGAGACGTGGATCCGCACTCCCCACTGAGCGAGGCACATGCAACTGAGGACAACGACGAACAATGAATTCCCGAGTTTACTAACCTAGTGAAAATGTAGCATTGGCCGGGCGGGCTGTCAAGGACACCGGGCGGAGGTCCTCCGTGGACATGGAGGGAGGCCGCCGACTCCGGAGAGTCCCTCACCCCAGCGAGCAAGTACTGTGTTTGGGGTTTGGATCAGGCACTCTGCTAAGTTGGGGGGGCGGGCAGTTCAGGGTCCGTCTAGCAGGGGGGCAGGGAGGGGGGGAGTTGGGAAGGGGGGTGTTTGATTGTTTTGAATTACTTTACAGGTGTAGATTGGAACCACGAGGCACACACATTACCTATGGCGGGCTCATGTCGAGTTCTTAGATCCCAAATTCTACGGTACATAGACTTTCTCAACCGCAGAAGCAATGGCACGCACCACACGGAGTGACATTGGGAGGGGGGAATGGGGGGTAGGGCGCATGGCACCTCTGCAACTTATGTCCTGGAACGTGAGAGGTCTGGGGGACAAGGTCAAACGAGGTTTGGTGCTACACAGTATAAAGAGGTCCAACCCGGCCCTAGTCCTGCTGCAGGAGACACATCTCACAGGCGCAGCCACACACGCCTTAGACAGGAAAGGCTACCGTATGATCGCTCATTCGGAATTCACAAGGGGGTCCCGTGGGACGGGAACAGTAATGCACCGATCCTCCAGATTTATACTTCAGTCCACAAAGGTAGACACGCAGGGCCGCTTCGCAGCAGCACTCGGGCAATGGGAAGGGAGACAGCTGAATATAGTTTCGGTGTACGTTCCGCCGGCGCTGCACACGATAGCTCTCCCAGAGCTTGGAAAATTTCTGTTGGAACTCCCAGACGGGGACCTCATTGTAGGGGGGGATTTCAATGCAGTGGCGCATAACACATTGGATAGGTTCCCGACACGAACACAGGCTCCAGGGCCCTCCCGGCTACATGACTTCCTAGAGGCACAAGGCCTGATAGACCTTTGGAGGCGCCTACACCCGACTGACCAGCACTACACTTACCACTCAGCGGTCCATGACAGTCTGTCACGGATCGACTATTTCCTGGCACCGGGGCATGGGCTGCTCACTGTCGAAGACGTACAAATTAAACCGAGGGGTGTCTCGGACCATTCCCCGTTGACGCTGACCCTTTCCAACCCGGAACGGTCCCGAGAGCGCATATACCCGATATTTCCGGGCTACCTTAAGGTCCCACAAGTGACCAAGGCTCTCAAATCGGCGACAACATGCTACCTCACGGAGAATACTGGCTCGGTTTCATCCCCATCGGTCCTATGGGAAGCTTATAAAACGGTCCTCCGAGGCCAAGCCATCTCCACAATAACGAGCTATAAGCGCTCCCAGAAAATGGAACTACTAGACTTGGAGGACAGGCTCGCCAAGGCAAATGAAGTTCATATGGCTGACCCGACTGGAGACACGCTCCACGCATTACGGCTGTGTCAGCAACGTCATACTGATCTTCTACGCAGTAGAGTGACCGAACACATGACGGCCATTACGAATAGGATATACGACGTAGGGGATAAGGCAAGTAAGCTCCTAGCCTGGCTAGAGAAAAAGCGGGAGGGACAGAGGACTATCTTGCAACTGAAAGACTCTGTAGGGGCGATGCACACCCGCCCTGCCCGGATAGTCGAACTCCTGGCAGACCACTTCCAGGCGGTGTATACCTCTGACATAGAGGTTACCCGGGAAATGGCGGAGACGGCGCTCGTGGGAGTGCCCACCCGCACACTATTGCAGGAAAACGTTGAGGACCTAGAGTCAGACTTGTCTGCTGAGGAGATAACATCGGCTATCGCGGCACTGCGCCCGGGAAAAGCCATGGGCCCCAACGGAATCCCGATTGAATGGTACAAAACCATGTCGGACACGCTCGCAACACCGCTACTCAACATGTACGTAGACAGCTTAGAACGAGGACGCTTGCCACCTGATCAGTGCATGGCTACCATTGTGGCGATCCCGAAACCTGGCAAGCCCCCTGAAGATTGCGGCTCCTACCGGCCGATTTCCCTCCTAAATGCAGAAAGCAAAATCCTAGCGAAATTGTTAGCCAACAGGCTGCTGCCTCACCTTAGCCACCTCATACATCCGGACCAATCGGGATTCATGCCGCACAGGAATACGGCGCTGAATCTCAGGCGCTTACATGGTGTTATGGCGAGAGCTCCGTTGTTGACAACCGACGCAGCGATCCTCTCATTGGATGCCACAATGGCGTTCGACTTGGTAGAGTGGCGGTACCTCTTTGCAGTCCTGCACCATATGGGCTTCGGCCCGAAATTCATAGGGTGGATCAAGCTACTGTACGAGAAACCGGTGGCGCGGGTGACTGCAAACGGACATGTCTCGAGAGTCATTTCATTAGCGAGGGGCACGAGACAAGGCTGCCCGCTCTCACCACTACTGTTTGCCCTGGTATTGGAGCCATTGGCGACTATCATTAGGACCACGCCACTGATGCGGGGCATTGACTGGGGTGATGGCTGGGAGGACAGAGTGTCCTTATATGCTGATGATATGCTAATATACCTAACTAACCCGGCGGAAGGGATTCCAATATTACTGGCATTGTGTGAGAGGCAGGGTATTGCATCGGGTTACAAGATTAACTGGACGAAATCGGTGCTCTACATGCTGCATGGGACCCCGCCACGTCTGGAGGTGGACTGCCCCTTGGTGGTAGAGGAAGTTTCCTTTAGATACTTGGGGATTCAGATCACCCGCGATCAGGTGACCTTTCAGGATATGAATCTGAAACCGCTGCTCGACAGATTGAAAGCGGACGTGCGCCACTGGAAGACACTCCCGCTGACGTTGTTGGGTAGAGCGGCGCTTTTCAAAATGATGGCGCTGCCCCGGTTCCTCTATGTTTTGGAGAACACACCGACACTGGTTCCGCCTTCCTTTTTCAAACAGATATCGGGGCAACTGTCAGGACTGTTGTGGGGAGATAGTCCGGCAAGGATAGCACAAGTGAAACTGATTAGGGATTGGTACAGTGGAGGGATTGCACTCCCAAACCTGGAATTGTACTATTGGGCGGCGCACCTCAAGGTGATTAACCAGTGGTTACATGCACCGCAGGAGGACCCGGCGTACTTAGCGGACAGGCGGCAGCTTGGCACTAATACACTTCTGGCCCCGCTCTACAACAAAGGCCTCATGGCAAAACTGGTCGGCCCAACTAAGCACACTGTAACGCTGTGGCATAGGGCTCAATCCCGTCTGAAGTGGGGGGGGGTGATTACACAACTCACACCCTTGTGGGACTCTAGGGCGCTGGGAAACTTGAGACGTAGTAAAGGATTTGACCACTGGGACACCATAGGGATTTCCACGGTGGGTGATCTGTGGACAAGAGAGGGGGTGGTTCCGTTTGACACTCTGAGAGAACAATATGAGCTGAACACCACTGAGACATATCGATACATACAGATTAGACATGCATTACTAGGTGCACTGACACCAGGTACTCAGGTCCCGGAATCGGCCCCTTTAGAAGACCGACTACTCACTGATTACATGGAAGCTAGCGCTACATCCCTCACATATCGTAAATTAGTGAATAATTTGCCAGACCCGTTACAGAAGTTGAAAGAGAAATGGGAGGATGATGTTGGTGCCCTGGATGAGGCAGAATGGAATGCCGCAATGGCATCGTCTAGAGAGGCGGGGATATCAGCAAGGTTCCGATTGGTACAGTTCAGGATATTGCACCGAGTGTACTACACACGCACCACACTACACAAATTCCAGAGGGCAGATCACCCATATTGTCTGCGAAATTGTGGGGAGGAGGGGACGCTTTTCCATACCCTTTGGTCCTGTCTGAACATACTAGACTACTGGAACCGTGTGGCACGCACGATCGCCCAGACGCTGCAGCTCCCGTTCACTCCTGACCCTAGAATTTGTTTGTTAAATGTATGGGGCCCGACCGACCTGACATCACAAGGGCGGAAATGAGTGGTTATAGGGGTGATGTTAGCGAAGCGAGACATAGCGCAAAGATGGGGGGCATCCGAGACACCGACTCTGACGCAGTGGTGCAAAAATATGGATATGCTCATGATGGTGGAGCGGGCGGTGTATCAGCAGAGGGCCAATCCACGTAAATGGAACAAAATATGGCTGCCATGGAATGTTTACAGGGGGGAGCCTTGTGAACCTTTACAGGAAGAAGAAGATATAGATAGTTCAGAGGAGGAGGAGGAGGATGTAGTGTAAAAATGGGATTGCGGGTGGGGTGGGGTGGCAGGGGTGCGGATTGCCTGGGTACTATCTCGCCCTTCTGGCGTAAGGGATGATAAGAATACGTGTGGGTGGTGCATACCGGCCGCCGGTCTGACGCAACTAGAAAGCTTACGTATACCTATCATACTTCTGTAAGACCGAGCTGTACACCTGACTGTTGTTTGTTGTTTAATGTTAAAGAAAAAAGAAATGTTGCGAGTCGAATTGAAAATGGCGGAATGTTGACGCCACATATCTGAATGCTTGAACTAATACATATGCTGACATAATGCTACAATAAAAACTTATAAAAAAAAATAAATTAAAAAAAATTCTGAATTCAATCTCCATGATCGGTTCTTGGGTTGGGAGGGCAGAAGTCTAAGAGGGATAGAGACCGCTACATGATCATAAATGGTAATGGGTTCAATGTTAGCAGATAAGGTGTTTCTGTAACAGGGCATTATCAACTAAAATGTAGTAAATCCTAGAGAAACTATTATGAAGGGGAGAAAAAAAAGTGAAGAAATATCTCAGCAGGATGGCTACATCTTGTACATTTGCAATTTTTTCTGTTTGTATCTTTTATGTAACGCATGTAATCCTTCTTAGTCCTATGTTTTGCAACTGGTTCTTATGTTAAGCGTTCTGACACCTTTGGGTAAAGTTCGCGTATAAAATCGCATTAAATAAATAAATATGTGCGTGCACCGTGCATATATCTGGTCGGGGTGAAATGAAAATGAGGGGGGGAGGGAGGTGCCGGGGGCCGGGGCGCCTCCCTCCGAGGCCTAGCTAGCAGCTAACTGGCAAAATCAATCTGTCAAGTGCCAGCCTAAGGGGCGCCTCCTCCGAGGCCTAGCGAGACCTATTGGCTATGCCAATGCTTGTCTCATATATGCTTTGAGTATGGAAAGCAAAGAGCGCTGCAAGCAGCAAATGCCTTCTTCGTGGCGCTTTGGTGTGTGGCCTTGAGATAGATTGTTCGTTGGTGATGTTTATGTCGTCATGTGAGTTGTACTGCAGTGTGGTTGGTGGTCTTATTCAATTATTTTCAAATTACAAGTTTCCAAGCACTAGTTCGATTTGTAGTGTACCGACTTGAGGCATTTTAAATTCCACCATGTTCTCCAAATATCAACGTATGAAAATATACGTTCACTTTTCATCTCGAATGCACCCTTTTCGATTTTGGTACACATATATTAAATTAACAAAGCAATAGCTTCTAATTTAACAGGCATGGTTGCACACAGGAGAGCTACTTATTATAGGTAGCTGGTGAGCTTCTCCTTGGAGAAGCCTGCACTAGACATAGAGCTCCACACACAGTCCCACAACGAACAGTGCAGCGCGTGTGTGTTTAGGGCCGGATGCTACTAGGTTGCACCAGACACGCAGAGAAGGTGCAACTGCCATGCGTTCGGGTGCCATGCGCTTGAAGACAGTACAGGTGGATTGCCCAGCTCGCGTGTGCCAGTGAGTGCCTTGGCGCGGGATAAAACTTCTATGGGTGGCTTCTGCACAGGCCAGCAGCATGTCACTATGGAGGCGAGGGCCGACTGCACATCACCTTCGGCTCGTTGCCACGTGGTCTGCGGTATTTGGGAAGATGGGTCCTCGCCTCTTCTTGTCCCCCTGCTCCTCGCTCCTGAGAGGGGGGAGGGGGGTGGCTGCCACATCAGGGTTTACTGGCTGCCAATGCAGCTACTTGGGCAGGCTTTTGGGTCAGTGCCACGGGGCTTGCTGTACTTTAGGGAAGGTGCCTGCTGCACTGTTTGAACATCTGCCCCTTCATATTGCGCTAGAGGCACTGGCTATTTAAGTAAGTGGTTGTAGGGGGTAGTGCTGGCAGCCAGGTTGGGGAGTTGGTGAGCAGCAGTGCTGCTACCCTACGGAGGAGGAGCGGCTGCTGCCGTAGAGTAGCAGTGCTGCAAGGGCCCCAGTGGCAGACACGAGACGAGAGATGCCCCACTTATTTTGGGATGGGCCGGAGTAAGCTGGGAAAGTGGAGCAAATGTACAAACCATAACAAATTATTTACATCTACGTTTTCTTCTATACTGGTTGCTTTACTTTAATACTAAATACGGTGTATCTTCATGATGTCACAGCGCACTACAAGCTACTTTAACAGGCATTATGCAAACGGATTGGGGGAAATTATGCTGTGCCTGTGCCACCACGCACTTCACAGTCACAGACAAGAAGATGAAGACACTCACTATACTGATGACTACAGCAGGCAGGCACACCGCACGACTCACGACAAGCAGTGGTCAGGTCACAGAGTCACGACAGGTCTACTACAGAGTCTGTAGTGTATACACACTCTCCTCGTGACTCTGCCTCGTCGTGTTGTTGAGGCACGCCAGGCGCAGTAACGTCACGTGCGAAGCCACATGTGATTGGCCACAGCCACCACCCACGCGCGGCACCAGTGCTGAACTCTCTGCCAGTGTATACTCAGCCAATCCTGGCGCAGCTTAACAGCGCCCGCTGCGCCAGGATTGGATAAAGAGCAGGGTTAAAACTGCCCATTTGAGACCCGGGGCACCCGGGTCCCTGCCTGTTTGCGAGCTACAGGAGAGGAGGAGGAGGGAAGGGACTACTGTGTGTGCGCATGCGTGGGCCAGTCGTAAAAAATGACTAGTCCAAAATGCGCACACACAGTGCTGCCTGCTGCGCTATTTCTGCTCAGCTGGCTGCGCTGTCAGTCACTCCCACAGCCCCGCCCCCACCCTTCCGCAATGTCCGATTCTGGGGCTTGTTGTCCCGGTACAGCTGGCTCTCATTAGACTGTGAGTGCGCTTAGGATAACATAATTTATTTTTGATTCTTCTCACATTACCATATCTAATTAAATGTGTGACGTGACGACGGTGGCTAGTGGGGCAGCGCCCCAACGCCCCCACCGCCACTGGTGAAGTCATTACCATTGGAGTTATGCAACATCCAAACGTCTGCTAGGGCATGTGCAGTGCCTTATGGGCCTTAGGGATTATATATTTAAAGACTGAGTGCCTATCTAGAATAGTATCCATTGATAGGTTGAAGTCACCTCCCAAAATGATGTGGGTATTCGTGGTGTGCAGGGCCATCTTGGCAGTTAGGTTAGACCAAAAGGTAGGGTCATCTACAGTCGGTGCATATTGCAAACACTCCTAAATCACCTGCTTGAAGTTGGGTATTTAACCACCTGCCACAATTGTCCTGCTACGACATGATGGAAAGAGCAGAAGTCCTATATTTTAATGTAACAACTCCATTCTTCTTTAACACAGCTGGGGAACATGAGAAGTCCTGCACTCAGCCACCGCAATTCTGTATGTCCAATCCTTGTCTCCTGTAAAAACACAACATCCCTTTTCAAAAAGTAACAATAGTCCAAAACCTTCCTGCGCTTCACCGGATGGTTAAACCCGTTTGTATTTACCGAATTGACTCTCAGCGTAAAGGTGATCTATTAAACAACCATAGCTTAAAGTGTTTTATGTGAGAACACATGGCTCTGAAGGAATAGAGGAGAAAGAGAAAAGACTAAACCACAAAACAAGAACACTCTGAGTACAGGGAGATCACCCCAAAGAGGCAAAAAAGTTTTGGACTAGGCAGTGGGGCACACACACAGTGGGAAACTAGAGCCCATCCCCTCAAGACCCAAAAAGCAAACAAGGTTAAACATTATTTTGGATAGTCATGGTAAAAATATGACACCACCGTCAAAAAGCACGTATGTTGAATGAATGAATGAATTCTATCTTATATCGCGCTAACTTAGCCCAATGGGCGTCAAGGCGCCTAAATCAAATAAAGAAACAAACCAGGTCAGACAGCAGTATCTCATTGGTAAGCTCTGGTGAAATACCAGGTTTTCAAGGCTTTTTTAAACAAATCGATAGAGGGTAAGATTTTTATTTCCATCGGAAGAGAATTCCAGAGCTGAGGAGCAACGACAGAGAAAGCTCTTGCTCCCCATCTGGTCAATCTAACACGAGGCACTACCAAATGATGTAACCCGGCAGATCGTAGGCATCTCGTGGGTACATAACGGGTGAGCAGTGTACCAAGTGCGTCTACAGAGCCAGCCGCGAGTGCTCTATATGTGAGACATAAGAGCTTAAAGAAATGCTAAACTGGACAGGGAGCCAGTGAAGATCTCTCCTAGCAATGGTGGCAGATGATGCTATGGCAAGGGCCAGAACGAAGCGCGCTGCGGCGTTCTGTACAGTTTGCAATCGATGGATAAGGCCCTTGTTGGACTCCACATAAAGAGAATTACAGTAATCGAGCCTGGAGCCAACGAGACCAATTGCAATTGGTTTGCGGGCCTGGAAGGAGAGATAATGGAGGATTCTCTTTAAGATCTTGATAACACCCCAGCAGGTGGCCACGGTCCTATTCACTTGGAGCGTCATGGAAAGTGAGGTGTCAAAAATGACGCCGAGATTTCTGGCCGATTGGGAGGGAGTGGGGCAGATGCCAAGAGATGAAGGCCACCACTCGCTCGACCACATGTGTTGGTCTTTAGCAAAGACCAAGACCTCTGTCTTGTCGCCATTCAGCTTTAGGGAGTTGAGGATCATCCACTCCGCCACACGCTGCATGCATGACCTAAAGCTGAATGCGGATGTACTGACAGAGTGGGCCAGTGACACCATGATCTGGGTGTCGTCGGCGTAAGACACCACCTCCATCCCCTGCGATCTTACTAGTCTGGCAAGGGGGGCCTCATAAATGTTAAATAGGGTCGGACTAAGAGCCGACCCCTGTGGCACCCCACATTGCAATGACTTGGCAGGGGAGAGGAAATCTCCAAGCATAACTCTCTGTTCTCTATCATGGAGAAAGGAGTTAAGGAGACTCAGGGCTGGTCCCGTAACCCCTGCCTCCCTAAGCCGAGATGTTAACATGGCGGGAGACAGAGTATCGAATGCAGCCGTGAGGTCTAATAGAACCAGTACTGTAGTTTGGCCAAGGTCAACTTTGCGGCGAATATTATCCACCACAACAGTGAGAGCGGATTCAGTGCTATGATGTTTTCTGAATCCGTGCTGCGAGCTATCAAGATATTCACCAGTCTCAATAAAAATGGAGAGATGTGTATTAAGATGCGATTCTAGCATCTTTGCCGGGGCTTGCAGTAAAGAAATGTGTCTAAAGTTCTTAAGGTTGCCCGGGTCCAGAGATGGTTTTTTAAGGAGAGGCTTCACTATGGCCTTCTTCCACACCGGCGGAAAGGTACCCTGGACAATAGCCCCGTTCATAATTTCAAGCAGGGGCGGAAGGATACTATTTCTACATTCCTTTAACTTTTTTAGAGATACAGGATCCATTGGGGAGGAGGATTTAGTCCTGTCTAAGAGGAGGTTAAGTCCTTCCAGTGAAAGAGTTGGAAATTGGGTGAGGGATGCAGAGGAACCTTCAACCAGAGTATCAAGGTTGACTATATTGAGAGGAACGCCATCATCCAGGGAATGTCGTTGAGCTTCCAAAGAAGCGTGGATATCCGTGATTTTACTATAAAAGAAATCCGAGATGTTATTACAAAGATCTTGTGAACTCACCACTGGATCTGGAAGTTGGAGAGAGCATAGCGAGTCAGCAATTTTGAAAAGTTCTCTGGGTGAAGTTAGAGAACTTGTGAGATTGGAAAAATACTCCTGCTTTTCCGTGATCACTCTCTGTTTATATTCCCGCAAAGCGGACTTGTGTTCCTCCCGGTCCCTCATGTCCCAAGATTTCCTCCAAATTCTCTCCTTACTCCTACAGCTCCGCCTCAAAAGTCTCAGATGTTCAGAGAACCAGGGAGCAGTGGGTTTCTGCCTCGCCACATAGCGAAGAGAGGTGGGAGCAAGCTTCTCAACTGCAATAGAGATGGAATCAGAGAGTACTTGAGCTGCCTCACTCGCCTTCTTTAAGGAGAAAGGCTCTGTGGCCCGAACATAGGGGGCAAGTGCTTCATCAGTAATATTTTTATAGTTTCTCCTAAGAACAAATGCGGTGGCGGCCTGATTAGCCATAGCCGAGGCAGGGAGAACAAGTTCTAACGGCACTGCAAAATGGTCTGACCAGACCAACGGCAAAGGGGGACCAGTAGATAGTCTTGAGTCACTGGAAAAAACCCCGTCCAGAATATGGCCAGCCTTATGTGTAGGGCTGTTAACCAACTGAACGAGATCACCAGCTTCAAGCGACTCAATTAGTGTAGAGGTATCCTTTGAACCAACATCCTCAAGATGGAAGTTAAAATCGCCAAGAATAGAGAGACGAGGTTTTCCAAAATAGGGTTCAAGGATTCTAAGAAGATCTACACAGAAACTAGCTCTAGAACCAGGTGGTCTGTATATAAGTATCCCGGTAAATGAGACAGATGGGGCACACCAAATGCAGAAGTATAGTGCTTCAAAAGAATCTTGAGGCATCGATAAGGATTTGATGGTGCAGGAAAGAGAGGATTTATAGAGGATGGCAAGTCCTCCACCTCTACGAAGCGGTCTGTCATGTCTATGGAGAGAATAGCCATTAGGAATGGCTAGGAGTAGATCATGACCGGAGGAGTGCGAGGCCCATGTCTCGGTCACAAAGACCCAATCTGGCTGTCTCTCTTCTACAAACTCGTGGAAAGCAACGTTATTTTTAATAAGCGAGCACGCGTTTACCAAGAAACCCTTTCTAAAAGGGATAGTAGATCTTTTTCCAAGGCAAGAATGGGGTCTTATTATAGCGGGGCAAGGAAGCGAAGAGAAGCTCTGCATGTAGGACAATGAGGGGAATGTAAGATCCCCGCAGGAGAAAAGCAATAGTGACAAGAATGCGCAGACGGTTTGAGCGCCAGCAGATCGGATATAGAATATTGCCTGATTACCTCAAAAGATGGAAGAGGAGAAAAAGCCGGGTCCAGTCCGTCCTGCAGCCCGTCCTCTGCGCGGACGGGCGCAGACGGGCTGAACTCAGGCGTAACTCCGGCGGATATCCGGCGATCCCGCTGCGCGATGACGCTGCGCGTCGGCATGGCTTGTATTTGTACTGGTCCAGCCTCCTAGTGAGAACTAGACCGTTGTAATCCTCACCCCTCACTGAAGATGGCCGCCAACGAGACGGGGCGAGGGTCCCGCAAAGTGCGGTGTACAACCAATTATAATGCGGGTAAGGGTGTCAGAGGTGCAAGTAAAGCGTGGCCGGCAATTACCAACAGTTAAAAACGAGGAATAAGTGATAAAATAACGATAACTAAAAAAAAGACAAAAACTGGAAAGTTTAAAATTCAGCAGAGCTGCGCAACAGGTACAGCGCTGTCAGGTAATGCGCCGAGGCTAGTAAAGGCGCTCACCTGCGATTTACCTTGTATTTGTACTGGTCCAGCCTCCTAGTGAGAACTAGACCGTTGTAATCCTCACCCCTCACTGAAGATGGCCGCCAACGAGACGGGGCGAGGGTCCCGCAAAGTGCGGTGTACAACCAATTATAATGCGGGTAAGGGTGTCAGAGGTGCAAGTAAAGCGTGGCCGGCAATTACCAACAGTTAAAAACGAGGAATAAGTGATAAAATAAGGATAACTAAAAAAAAGACAAAAACAGGAAAGTTTAAAATTCAGCAGAGCTGCGCAACAGGTACAGCGCTGTCAGGTAATGCGCCGAGGCTAGTAAAAGTTGTGAATCATAAAAAATACTAAATTGAATAGGCAAGGGAAATGAAACCTATAATTAACTACCTTTATGTAACCCCAATGGTTAACATTAATCACAGATACAATAGAAAAATGCATCTCATGCTGTGACCAATCTGAGTGACGAAACAGATCTACACATAGACAAATATAGCTATGTCTGTTCTCAGCTCTCCCGGGGGCCAGCCACCCATAACAGCAGGCAGAACAATCAGATATACAGTGAGACCTGCGAATGAGAATGCTCTGAAGAAAAATGAAACTGAGCAAATATAGTGGGCAATAATACTTGTAATCCAATCTTCCTAAAAAACAAGAGTACCATTTCTAGAGCTCTATAATAACAAAGAGGACCAAGACAATAATCAGACCTAAACATAACAACACAGAGTTTGGTTACTTTGGGTCTATTCAGCAGCACGTAATATGCCCAAGTAATAATAGGATATGAGGCTGGAGATACAGGATTCAAGTGACACACATAACAATAACAATACATTATCGAGTGTCTCCAAGAACTTTACAGGGCAACATGTAATAGCCAAATATACACGAGGGCCAAAGACCCAGGATTTGGAAATGTAGATGAGCATTCAGCTGGAGCCATTGGGACTAAAGGAAAATTGTCACAAAGACGCAATGAAGACGGGGTGGAAAAGTGTGGCACTCCCACCCCCATCCTCCACCGCTGCAGGGACAAAAAAAGAAAACATGTTAAAGGGTAAATAGTCATACAAATTACTAGATTCTATTAACACATTTGGCCTAATTCACAGGGGTTACCAAACCAGAATGGAGGAAAAGTAATCGGTAGAGCCAAGGCTCCGAAGAACTTGACAATGGATATGGGAACAAGTCAGACAGAATATTTTCCGATCTCATGGTAGTAAATGACACCGCATAAGCGCCTTTTCTAACAAGTCGTCTAGGCTTGTCACTGGCGTCCGCCATCTGGGTTTTAAAGGTGTTTACAAGAAAAGTTACCAATTATGCTAGTTCAAAGAAGATGTGTGAACGACCCTTTAAGACATCTCTAAGTGTTGAATCGCTCTTTCTGCCAAAGTCTTCCTGAGGGCCATAAAACATGTCCTCCTCATAACCGTAGCTCTTGCAAAATCCTAAGATATTAGATCTTGGCATCCTTCCATTGGACTAAGTTGACTTTCCTCATGTGTGCTAAAATCAACTCTGTGTTGGTTGACGTAGAGGTTTGAATATCAGAGCTCGAGGGGATGACGCAGTCTTAGATCTGTGGGTGGGGACCCAATAATCACACTCCATCTCTAAGTACCTACCAAACAAAAGACCCAGGGTTGGTGGTAGCCATTTTTTCTATAAAGTACACCACTGTCGGGCAGTAGGTTCAACATCTTCCTGAAGGCCAAAAATTCAGATTGCCACATATTTTGCGATCCTCTAAATCGGTAATATTGCATCTAAGTGAAGCTATCCTCGTGTCAGTTCTGGCCAGGCTCCTTTGTTTGGCAGATATACTATCTTCTTCCATACCAATTCTACTCTCTGTGTTGGACACTCTGAAATTAAGGTCTTTAGGATTTTTACGAATGCCAGACACTCAACTTGTAAGATCTCCGTATTGGTTTTGGTGGTTTGAGCTATGTCATGTACCTCGTTCAATAGCATCTCATGTAGAGGAGTTATCCTGTTCCTTCATTACTAGACTTTCTGGAAAAGCGGTGGGGGTTCTTGTTTCGTCCTCTTAAGGTTTCCCTTCCCCTCTTTCCTTCCTTCTCCTTATGGTCCTTTGAATCCACCATCATTAGCCTCAAACACGTCAAGAAGCAAAATGCTCGCCTGGTTTCAGAGGGAGCACAGAACCCTTTTAAATTTCAAAATTACATTGACCCACATCGGGATTAAAACATGCTGCAGGGGAGCATGGAGATTTGAGGAGATAATTGAAGGTGGCGTAACAGTGACCAAAGAGTGAACAGCTGGAGGAACTAGAGTAAGGGTTCAGTCAAAAATACATGAGGCCAGGTCAGCAGGAAGTCATTAGATTGAGCATTAGGCATGCAAACAGTAACAGACCTGGCCAGGAGAAACACAGGCGCGGTGAAAACACACAAAGGTTTGTAAAAGAATACCACTGGGTCCACGGGATGAAATCGTTGGACTGAAAGCCACATTCATGGAGTAGTGATTATTGCACTAGTATAACTCTGGGGGAGGGTGCTGAAGAAAGGAGGTGAAATACCATCCGGTAAGTAGATTAATCACTGCATTATTGCGATACCACAAACTCATGAAGCGCAAAACATTAGCACTTGCGGCATCATTTTCCCAGTGTCGTGATGATTCAGGAGCCCCAGCCTCTTCTCATGGTCATCATTGTGCCACTTGTATGGCAAGGGAATGCACCGCTTTAAAATTGCCTGTTTATCGCTGGAGCACTGGATAAGAGACAATGGGCATATTTGCAAGAACTTAACGCCGCCATAGGGACCATTTTTTTACATTACGGCTGTGTTTTTTTTATTGCCATATTTACAAGTTGCCGCTAACTCCTGTTAGCGGCATTTTTTTAACGTTAACGTGAATTTTTTCTAGCTGCACTTCTGTTAGTGTGATTTACGGAAAATGAGATGCAAGGTAGGTGTTCCCACGTAAAAACTCCCAGAAAACACACAATGCGATATTTACAAGGATTTCCTTTTACGTCACTAAAGAAAAAAACTGCTGCTAAGTTCAATTAGAGGCAGTTTTTTAACATCAGAAAATACCTGGTCTTAAAAATTGTGCAAACACACTTGGTGCCTCATTTAGGAGGTTTTGGTGCTGGACAGCCCATCAAGGAACATTTCTGCACTGCCCTGCAACCAAACAAAAGAGCAGGAATGCCCCCCATATCTATAACATAGGACGCATTCCTGTCTTTTTCCCCTACGTTGGCCACAATGGCTGTCATGCGCCAATGCAGGCACCCTTGCAGCATGGTACAAGGGTGCCTGCGTTTCGGAGCTGATTGATATTGTGCAGGTAGGGACATCTTCCTGCACAAAACCAATCAATCCAGGTGATTTCCTATTTCTATGTGAGCCTGCGGGTGGAGGAGGGCCTCGAACTCATGGCCTTCGGGTCAGAGGAAGCAGCAGCAGATGATGGGGATGGCAGCAGCAGCTACCAGATGGTGCTGCACTGTGGAAGGAGCAAGTCCACTAAGGGACAGTTCCCCTGTACACCCAAAAGCGCACTAACAGGGTACGAGTAAAGGCAGCACCACACGGTCATCTCCTCCGATCTAACAGTGGCAACCAGATTCTGTGTTCCCCAGTAAGTAATGGCATATCAAGCTGCGCGCCTAAGGACCTGGACCCGAACCGACCACCGTGCCCCTGGAACCCGCTGCCACTAATGGCCGATATCAGCAACTTGAGCCAGTTTGTGCACTTTCCTCGGCAATGTGGGTCTGCCGCAGTGCAGAGATTGCTCATGGGACAATGTGCACCACCCACAGGCGCTAGGCCTGGGCCTGACACAACCCCCGGGCCTCCTCCGCTCCCTGTCCCATATTCTCCTCACCTGGAAATCGACACCAGGGCTCAATCCACCGTGCTCTCTCCAAATCTGTGACTCTTCCAGTGGGATCCTCAGCTAGGTCGGATTTCACAAGCCTGGGTACAGCAGTCGCCTCCTAGTCCGCTGGGGAACCTCTTGATGCAAGTAATGCAACAGGGCCCTCTTATGCGCGAAGGTGCGGCGCTCCCATCACACAAGTTTGGTGCTGCTCAGGGGCCTCAGCCTCCACAGTGTCTGGGCAGCGCTACCTCCTCCAGCCTGTGATGCAGGGAGGCACGGTCCATCATCGGCAATCTCCTCCGTGCACCCCGGTGTAGTTGTGACGCGTGTTATGCAATGCAGACTTCCCCACGTCGGGTCGCAGGAGCGCCTCTACCCATCACAGCTCCAAGGGGCACCAGGCGGTCTTCTCACACAGGACAGCAATGTGTCTCCATGTGACCTGCCAGACTTCGCCACCAGGTAAGGGCGATCGCCGACGCCTCAGTGTCAACTGCTGCAGACCACAGGCTCAGGCCCGATGTGGCCCACCTCCACCATCAGGCCGCAGTAACTCCACAGCACCGGTGCCTCCCAGACTGGGTCTCAGACGCAGGCCCAGAGAGGCCTCCAAGCCCCGGGACTGTCCGTGCTTCCATGCATTAGCTGCCATGGTGTCACAAGGATGGCGCAATGAAAAGTGCTGCAGGGTGAGTGTCTGATTTGCTCAAACACTCCGTCCATCATCCCCTTTTGTATCGCTTTGTTCGCCCTAAGTTGGCAGGGTATGCTCAGACGTGAGTCCCTTGCTCACTTTGCCACTGGATTCAAGATAGCCTGGCTGATGAGGATTATGAATCCGAAACCGGTCCCAGGATGCTTGTTTCCGGTCCAGGGAAGACATGGCTTGGCGGCACAGGGTCAGACTGATTTGCATATGGCCATGTCTGAACTGGGGTGGCAGAGTGAGCTAAAGAATGGTGATGGATTAAACCCAGATCAGTTGACTGGGGGTGAGTGTTTGATTTGCTCAAACGCTCCGTCCATCATCCCATTTTGTATCGCTTTGTTCGCCCTAAGTTGGCAGAGTATGCTCAGACGTGAGTCCATTGCTCACTTGGCCACTGGATTCAAGATAGCCTGGCTGATGAGGATTATGAATCCGAAACCGGTCCCAGGATGCTTGTTTCCGGTCCAGGGAAGACATGGCTTGGCAGTTCGGGCTGGACTGTTCCCATGAGGCACAGGGTCAGACTGATTTGCATATGGCCATGTCTGAACTGGGGTGGCAGAGTGAACTAAAGAATGGTGATGGATTAAACCCAGATCAGTTGACTGGGGGTGAGTGTTTGATTTGCTCAAACGCTCCGTCCATCATCCCCTTTTGTATCGCTTTTTTTCCCCAGCAATGTGCCACTTCTTCATTAATGAGGCCCTGATTCTGCATTTCCTCTTCCCTGGGAGTCTGGCTGGTCATCTTGGCTTCTAGGGGGTTTGTCGGGGGTTGTTGACCTGTGCTGAACTTGGTCCTGGCTGTTCCATTCTACATTCCGGTGTTTTTATTTTCGTTTACTTCCTTTGAGGTGTATTTGAAGGCTTTGTTTGCCTCTAGAGGCTGAAAAGTGGCGTTGGGATGACTAACGTGAATTTTTTTGCCGCTAATTGGCCAGCTGGCACTATTTTCACTCTAGCGTCAAGATTTTTAACGCTGTGACTCTATATTTAGTGGTAATTTCTGCCGCCTCTAACTGATCCTAAAGCCATGTTAGGGACGTATTGTAAATAGGTCGCTAACATGGCAATGGATTCCGGTGATAGTGAGCAATAAAAAGAATTGCCGCTAAGCAACATCAAAACTGCTTAGCGGCAATTCTTGTAAATATACCCCAAAAATGTGCGCGGTCCCTCCTAGCACTGTGCCGTCACATGTGTTGACTGCCGTGGTAGTCTTGGCGATACCATCTTTCCAGCACAGCATGTTAAACAAAGGAAAAGCAGGTCGGACTCTGGCACATGATTCTCGGTGTGCTCCACTCTGAATTATTCAATAAACCATATTGGGAAGTGGTAGTGACAGCAGACCCTCTGATTGAGTCCGTCCCACTACTGCCCCACAACCGCCGGATGGCGGTGAAGAAGGTACAGGCTCTCCGGAGCTCAGAAAGGACCGCCAACATCCATGCAGGCTAATCTACGCCGGCTGCATTTTAAAATACCTTACAGGGTCAAAACGCCTGCTACCAAGATCTTTAGTGTTCCCAGCAATGTTGAAGGGATTATAATTTATATGATATGGGCAGTATGTGGTTCCTACACCATATAATACTTGTGCTATGTAACAACATATCCTGTAAATCTATTTTCATACTTGTAAGATTTATTGTATCTCTAGGTGTGATGTAAAGCACTGACACACCCTACACTGTGATGAGTAGCGCTATAAAAGAATTAAATAAAAAATAAATTCGTTGATGCCATTGATATTAGTATTTGTGTAATCACTCATACACAGAGATGATTTGTTTCTTTCTTACAGTTCATGCAAGTATCTCACAAGGCCTCAAAGTCATGGTTTCTCTAAAGTGCCGTATGCCTGTGTTCCCTTTCAATGTATTGGCATCTAAATTGTAAGCAGCATGTGGCTCCCGGGCTGGTGATAAGTAAAAGAAAGGCTGATGACCACTTAATTCAGGCCTTTGTTTTGGGCCCAGCTGGAAGGGGGGAACAGAAAGCTGCATGCAGGTTGCTGCTCTGCATGCAGACAACTTTCAGGCGCTGCTGAACTGTGCTTTGGTGTCGGAAAATGGCACCAGGACAAATTCATCATATTACCCTGAGTCCAGAAATAGCTGTCGAGACTGCGACCCCGCTTGACCCCCCCCCCTACTTTCTAGCACTGACTGCCATACTGTTTCTAGAGCAGGTAAATGAGCCCTGCTCAAGAAAGTGGCCCTATAAATAAACCCTGGTTGCAGCCTATCAGTTCATGATCAGGGACTTGTCTATGATAGAAACGGGTTCAACTTCAAAGTTGCCACCTGTTCCATGGAGATATTGTTCTAGAAACTGCAGAAGAAAAGAAGGCGCCCTCTTGCGGTCAAGGTGCCCTCTTGCAGTCAAGGTGCATGCGTGCTGGTATTCCTCTAATCGACAGTGGTGAAAAGGTCCAGGCAGGAGAGAACCGTCGCCTACGAAGTGCTGCCTGTACCCATGGCGAATTAAAACCTTCTTATGTCCAGAACATATAGTGAAGGGTGACTCTCGTGTGTTGTCTTACAGACCCCCAAGGGGGAATTACATGATTATTTTCCATCTCTGTTTTCTAATGTCCATGCCCTTACAAGAGTTATGCCAGACAAATTGTGTATCGATTGAACTGTAAACGCAGGTAACGCTCTTTGTTTTCATTGTTAAGTGAATTGTTTTCTGCATTAGTAATACGAAGCTGGCAGTGACTTTGGACTTGTTTCATCTCTTATGACAGGTGGTGGAAGCAGACGGGGACAGTTATGCCTACTCCAAATATGGACGATTTTGTCATGAGATAAAATTCAACTACTCTCCGTATGTCAATTACTTCACGCGGGTTTTCTGGAACAGATCCTATTTTGTGTATAAAATCAACTCTGTGATATCATTTCAGTACTGAGCCATAAAGCCTTCCTCGCCTGAAAATGGCAGCGACATATCATTAGACGGTACGTTTTCCTAAAAAAAAAAAAAAAGTTTCCTTCAGTGTGTGGGTGACGCACACATTGGTCACTCTTCTGACTGATGCTGTTTGCTGAACTGAAGACAAGTAAGTGGCAGCACACTGAACTGTGCAAGGTCGCCTAGAAGCTTTAAAGCCGGCAGATTTCTCCTCTTTACGTTGACCGGAGTTTGTTAACCAATCTATGCTGTTTGTGACTGCACTGAAACAGACCTGTTGTAGTGGCCATGAAACCCTGCACAACTCGCATTTGTGATGTTAGTGCACCGAGAGATGTGCTGATGTGCCAGGCTGACCTCTGCACGGATCGTGAACCTGAACAGCACAACTGAACCTCGAGCAGAGCCTGCAAATACCAGTCAGTCCCCACTGAAAGAGGGGCTACCATCAGTGGTCCTCCGCCTCCATCTTTAATTCTCAAACACATTCTGAATGTCTCTTGTGTTGTATGTACCATGTCCACTGAAAGCTACACGTCAACCGGGCCAACGCGCATCCACTGAACCCAGTCAGAGTCCAGATGTGGTGACACTTCTCCATCTGCAAAGCAGTGTTCACTAGCAGGACCAAAAGAGAAAGGACTGCAGCTCCAAGGTCTGAGGAAGGGTGGCTGGTCCTCCTGCCTGTGCCGTCATCCCAGGATGTTTGGGATTGTCCTTCTCACTGGATTCTGGCACATCTTCCAATGAATACTACCTGTAAAGGCCGTGCTAAACTGCTGCATTGAGAAATGTTGCCTTCAAAAATGTTTAGGTTCATCGAGATTTCACAAACAAAACTGTTTCTCAAATGTCGTATAAGCCTGGCCAATTTCCATACTTGTCTTTGCAGGTGGGCGGAGAGAGTTTAATCCTACTCCAAGATGGAGGTGGTTAATCCTACTCCAAGATGGAGGTGGTTAATCCTACTCCAAGATGGAGGTGAGATTGTGTGTGTATGTGTGATGCGATGGCATGGGGTTAAAACCGAAGAGAAGCGATGCTCATTCTTCTCACAATACTATATGAAGCAACGTCAAAATGGCTTCTGAATTGTTAAGAATGACATTAACCTTTACATGACAGCAACACATAGCATTAAAATGCACCCCGGGAGCACTCTCTTCTGACTAGCCCGTGAGAGCAGTGAAATGTCTCCTGACAATTGCACAAACGCAGTGGCCAGGGTGCACATGTTGCATTGCATCCTTGAAGCACAGGCCAGGCTTGACTTCCTGCAATGTGGGGAAAGGTAAAGCGCACGACATGAATGTAAAAGGCGAACACGACCTAACAATGTGCCTTAAACTTAGAATTGTACAGTAGCTCTATGGGCTACATTTGTTAATCTACAGTATGCGTTTAGTGTTTTCTGTGTGTTCCATGTACTGCTGATTTGCTTGCATATTTGTTTTTTAATTGCCTTTTATCCCACGCCTTTGGCTGGGGAAAATAAGTGTCCCTTCCCCTAAAATCAGTGCACTGAGTCCCAACTCGACCTATCTAAATCTTGACCGTAGTACCCTCTTTGGAGCACGTTTGACACCCACCTATAAAATATAATATCTGCCTCATCATTTTATTGTAGAAAATCGAATTACCATATTTCCTTTGTTTATTTCTGCCTACGTTTGAGTTTGTGGTTGAGAGCCCTGAGTGCCTGTGGTGTTTGGACGTGTGCCTCTTTAACAATTGCCCCGATGGCACAACTCTGTCAGGTGATAAAAAAAGTGTTCCAGGCTATGTGTTGTGATAATAGAGTAATAGTCGTTGTGCATTGGTTGCTGGTGTGCCTAATGGCACTTTTGTTGTATATATTTCATTATTTTTTAAAGATATGTAAATATGCTTTTTAACCCAGTAGAACAAGAGAAACAGCACATCTTTAGCAATTTATTGTGACTAGTTCTATTTTTAAGTTCACTAGACATCATGTGTGGCTTGTCCTCTGAGATTCTGGAAGTGTCTTATTGATGTCAGGTGATCACTCCTGTGATAGTCATCCCTTGGTACCCCCCTTTCACCACGACCGTGTGGTTTTAAGAATCTACACCGGCAACATTTCACCACCCGCCCCCCCTCCCCACCTTGCTGTTGCCCAGAGGGCCTATACTTTACTCTGGCACCTCTGTTCCCTCAGAAGAAAGGTCGCATCTTCAAACAGGGCGACACGCAGGGTGCTGAATGAACAATTTCAATAGTTAGATTTCTCTACCCCCCTAGGGCAGCCCCACCGTAGAACAACGTTCAGCTTTTCTCCCTAGCAGGAGTCAGGGCAGTTTTTCTACAAAAAATAAATATTGAAGTTACCTATTAGGAGCAGACGTGGATGCTAGGTCGAGTGTCATCCACAGCAGTATTTTGTAGCCGGTTTTCTTCAAAGCTGTGTTTTTTAGTAAATGCAAGAAGAATGACACATCTTACCAATGCCAAAAATATTGCTGTCATGTTAAGAATTCACTGCGAGTGTTTTTATTAACATCTTTTTCTTCTTTAATCATGGTTTGTTTCTTCCTGCTGATGCTCCTCATTAAATCAGTTGCTTACATTCTGCGTTTGCCGGTGTCATCATTGTTGTATCCTGTGCTCTGCAGTCAGGGCTGCCTGTCTCCTTTTGTCCTTGTCGCTCATTGATATCCTTCCTACTGCAATGTTCCGTGCTGTCCCAGCGCCCTCATTAAAAACAAAAAACTGCCATGACAGCCTTCTAGAAACGTGCTGCCGCGCGCCATCTTTTGTCCTGCTCTGCTACGCAGGATCAGGGAAGCACACATGCCTCCCAGCCATCGGCAACTGTGAGACTGCTGGCAGGCACTAAACCACAAATCTCCCGCGCTCTGCTGCGGCTCCCACCTGCTCACCTTCCATTTCCCTTGAAGTAAGTTTCCTCTGAAAGGCACACAAAGCTGAAACTGCCATGTACTGCATAATTTCTAATGTGATGCTTATGAGGCAAATGGGTAAAAGAAATAAAATAATGGATGCAGGTGTGTGTGTCTCTGTATATGTGTGTGTACACACACACATTA
Source organism: Lissotriton helveticus (assembly GCF_964261635.1). Classification (NCBI taxonomy): domain Eukaryota; kingdom Metazoa; phylum Chordata; class Amphibia; order Caudata; family Salamandridae; genus Lissotriton; species Lissotriton helveticus. Next base: position 443,884,877 of record NC_136063.1, on the reverse strand, counting down.
CCCAGTGGTGCTCACCACTGGGTAGTTGTAGTTAGGTGTGCATTTCCATAGGAAGAGCGTTTTTTGGTTTGCTAGTAACTTTGGCTCAGGTTGACGAATCTTTACAAAGCTTTCCAAAACAAATATTTGCAACCTCATCTTCTTTCTGGAGAGTTTTGGGGTGACCCATCAAGGAAGGGGGCGATAAAAAGGTGTTCCAAAACCATTTTTCTATAAACCTGTTTAGGCAGCGCTATTGCAAAAACTGCTAAACACAAATACACCAAATGTGGCAGGAAGCTAGATCTCGGTCCAGAAAGCTTGTGTTTTGTAATATAGCCTTATAGCCCGCCGTAGAGGGCTATACCGGCTATTAAAGGCCCTCTCCAGCGTTAAAGGCCCCGAGCCGAAGGCGAGGGCCTTTAACAAGGGAGAGGGACTTTAATAGCGGTATAGCCCATCTACGAAGGGCTATAAGGCTATTAGAACATTCTGTCACTAGAGGACAGAATGTTCTAACAAAAAAACAAAGCCTTTTGGGAGCATGAGGGGATTGGAATCCCCTCAGGTTCCCTGAAGCCTTTGTTCACAGCCAGAGCTGTGAACAAAGAAGCATTGGAATGTTGGTGCTCTAGGCTTATACCAGCCATTATAAGCCCAGGGCACTCCATTGTTTTCAATGGAGCTCCCAACATTCCAATGTTCTAATTTGGTTTACATCCGTTAAGTAGGACCTCTTCCCCTGAGCCCAAATGTAATTATGAAGGGAGAGGAGCATGCGGCCAGTTTGCCAGAGCTTCTACTGGGCCCCGGAGAGCCCATCCCCTGGGGTCAAATAATGATAAAAAGGGGATGAAAGCTGCGCGTCTCCCTTTCAACAGTTGAATCTGCACAGTGACCACCAACGCTCCGGCCAAGATACAATACATTGTCTCAGGGAGCCCACCCCGGGACACTGTGGTACCCTGCCTGGCAGAGCGCGGGCATATACTCTTCCCGCACTATCCCAGTTAGGGAACTATACTTTGCTCCCATCTGGTGGGAGCAGTAACAACATGCTGCTCTTGCCAGGATGGTAGGAAAGGAAAGGTGCCAGGTCCCGCCAGCACTCAGTATGATGCTGGCTGGGAAACCTGTGGGGGCCGTGGGACCCCTGGGCTACCCATGCAGCCCCCAACATGGTAGTTTGTAGGTTCCCTGGGTGGGCCTTGGGGCACACACTACAGACCCTGGGGATGGTGTCCCCAGGGACATAAAGGCCCATTAAGGGGGCTGCACACCCCACTCCCCTTATAAAATATAAAAGCACAACCCACTCCCCTTATAAAATATAAAAGGCCCCAGGGATGGGGGCCCTTGTTGGCTTGTGGATGGGACCCATGTGCCCCTCTCCCCTTATTTAAAAAAAAAAAGGTCTTGGGGATGGAGTCCCTGGGGCTACACGTTGCTCGGAGAGGAGGCTGCGCACCATCCTCTCCTTTTTTTTTTTTTTTTTTTATAAAAAGGGGAGGGGGGCATGGGTCCCGGAAAGGCTCTGTGTGGTGGTTGCATGCCCACGTCCCATCATAAAAATAATATCTGAAAGAGACACGTTAGTATTAGATTCTTTACCTTAGAATATCCCCAGGCGTCAGACTGGATCCGGAAATTTTTGCGTAGCACTACCCTTGCGCGTCGGTAGGCGTCGTCTGCGGCTCCGTGTCCGTCGTCGGCATCGTGGGCGCCGTGATGACGTCGTCGTAGTACTTAGACGCCGCCTCCGCGTGCTGACATCAGTTCTTCTTTTTTCCGCGCCAGCAAGCGCAGATCTGGAAAAAGCAGTAACCCTAGACATTTTTTGACTAACTTTTTGAATCACTTTTTGATTGTTCTCGAAGTCTCTCGACTCCGAACGGTGCCGTAGGGATGCCCGGGTTCAAGCCCTGTTATGATTGCGACCGCCTGATGTTGGTCACGGATCCTCACCGCGTCTGTTTATCTTGTCTGGGTGTCGACCACGACGACAAGGCCTGCTCCGACTGCCGGGCCCTCTCTTCGAAAGCCAGGCGGGAGCGGTCCCGCAGGCGACTCGAACTCCGGCAGTCGGTCCCGCGCCGTGAGAGGTCCCGATCCCATGGGAGGTCGAGGGACAGGTCGCGGGCTCGGAGCCACCACAGTTCCGAGAGTAGGCCGCACTCCTCCGGGTCGAAGTCATCGTCAGGTAAGAGGCACAAGAAGTCCAAGCGGCGTCATCGCTCTTCGGACTCCCCCCAACGCTCGCGCAATGCGGCCGGGGGTTCGGCTGACACCACCCACGGGGCTCCTTCGGAGTCGCGGGCGCCGCGTGCAGCTCCACACCCTCCGGTCCCTGGGCTGAGCGCGTCGCAGGAGGAGATCGAGCGCTTCCTCATGGCCATGAGGAAACTCTCTCCTCCGGCGGGCTCCGCGGCGCCTTCGGGCCCGGCGGACCCGTCTGGGACCCCTAGCGGGTCAGGTTCTGCCCCGACGCCGTCGGGTGCTTCGGCCCCGACGCCGCCGACGCCTTCGGGCCCGGCGCTGCAGGTCCCCCCTATCCCGACGCCGCCGGTGCCTTCGGGCCCGGAGCCGCAGGACGCCGCTGGACCTCCTTAGGGATCTGGTTTGTCGCCGGTGGATCTTACGACCTCCCCGGCGTCGGACCCGCAGGTGTTGCCTCCGGCGCCGTCCTCGGGCGGCGCCTTCCCCGGTTCCACCTTCGTTCCTGTTCCGCCGTCGGGACGGCCCGATGGGTGCCGCTCCAGACATCGTTTGGTGAATTTCACTTTTATGAACAGGCCCCATTAATTGAGAACCCTGAGTATCAGGAGATGGGTGTTGAAGAGGCGTGGGAGGGGTCTGAGGACCCTCTGACCAGGGAGTGTCAGTCTCATGAGGACTGGACAGGAGACCTTGGGGAGGCCAGTGGCCTGGACACCTCTCCAGACACTGGTTTTGTCTCCCCTCCTACCATGGCTTCGGAGGAGGGGGCAACCTATAGTGTGGTGCTGATGAGGGCTGCCAAGGCCTTGGGCCTTGAGCTCCCCGTCGCGGCCGTGAGGACTAACCTCCTCACTGAGGTCCTTAAACCGCAGTCAGCTCGGCCGAGCCTCTGCTGCCCTTTAATGAGGCCTTGACCGACGTTCTTCTGGGCACTTGGTCCAAGCCCGCTACGGGTTCGCCCGTAGATAGGAACGTGGCCAGACGCCACCGCCCAGCCCCGGGCGACCCATGTTTCCTGTCCTCCCACCCTACCCCCGAGAGCCTGGTCATCCAGGCCTCCAATTCCCAGACCGCATTCCCGTCGGCCCCGCCGGACAGGGAATCCAAGAGGTATGACCAATATGGGAAGAAGATCTTCTCTTCCCTTAGTCTAGGCCTGCGGTCTTCCAACACCGCCTGCCTCTTGGGACGTTACACCCACTCTGTGTGGGATAAGGTCGCGGAAGTGCTGCCAGAGTGTCCGTTGAAGGTACGGGCCAAACTCGGCCAAGCCCTTGTGGAGGGCCGGGATGCAGCCAAATATTCCATCAGGTGGGGGCTGGATACCACCGACTCGCTAGGTAGAGCGATGGCAACGACGGTGGCGGTCAGACGCCACGCCTGGCTGAGGTCCGCCAACCTTTCGGCAGATGTCCAGAGCACGCTCATGGACATGCCGTTCGATGGCCGTCGCCTCTTTGGCGACAAGGCAGACCATGCGCTTGAGCGCTTTAAGGACTCCAAGGCTACGGCCAAGTCCTTGGGCCTCTCGGGCCAGCGCCAGCAATCGGCTGCCTTTCACTCCTTTCGTGGCCACGGAAGGGGTGCGCCCACACGCGCCGCCAGCCACGCTCCGCAGGGCAATACCCAACGCGGTGGCGGCCGTGGGAACCGCCGTCCGGGCGTCGGGGGCAGCGGCGAGGTCAGTCCACACCTTCCCCCGCAGCATCCGCCTCAAAACCCTCCTAGTCCGTGCTTTCAGGCCCATGTGACGCCAGTGGGGGGCAGGGTTCGCCATCACCACCTCCACTGGCGCACTGTCACATCGGACAGGTGGGTGCTGCAAATCGTCCGAAGGGGCTACTCCCTCCCCTTCGAGGCGACTCCTCCAGCCATGCCACCACAGAACCACCGTGTATCGGGGGATCATTTGCGACTTCTGCAGGAGGAAGTTACGGCCCTCTTGGCCAAGAGGGCCATCGAGCGCGTTCCTGGGCCAGAAGTAGGGTGTGGTTTCTACTCCCACTACTTTCTGGTACCCAAGAAGGGCAAAGGGGGCCTACGCCCTATCTTGGACCTAAAGAACGTCAACGGCTTCCTCCGGAAGGAGAAGTTCAAGATGCTGACATTGGCTCAGGTCCTGGCTGCCCTGGATCCAGGAGACTGGATGGTAGCGTTGGACTTGCAGGACGCTTACTTTCATATCCCCGTCCTGCCTGCCCACCGGCGCTACCTGCGGTTCATGGTTGGCCACGAGCACTTTCAATTTACCGTGCTCCCCTTCGGCCTTACCAGCGCCCCACGGGTGTTCACAAAGGTGATGGCGGTGGTCGCAGCTCATCTGCGCAGGTTAGGGGTTTCAGTCTTCCCCTACCTCGACGACTGGTTGTTGAAGGCGGGCTCGCCCCAGACGGTCGTCAGCCACCTCCAGACGACGGCAGACCTCCTGCACCAGCTGGGGTTCTCCATCAATGTGCCGAAGTCACACCTGTGCCCCTCTCAGAAGCTCCTCTTCATCGGAGCGGTTCTGGACTCAGCGCGGTTTCGGGTTTATCCGCCCGAACAGCGGGTCCGGGATATTCAGGCTCTGATTCCCATCTTTCAGCCGTTATCCCGGGTTTCGGTCAGGTTGACGCTGCGGCTTCTGGGACTGATGGCCTCCTGCATCCTACTGGTGCATCACGCCAGGTGGCGGATGCGGGCTCTGCAGTGGGACCTGAAGTTTCAGTGGGCCCAGCATCAGGGCAACCTATCCGACCACGTCCTGATCTCGGAGGGCACTGCGAGACAGCTGCAGTGGTGGCTTACGGACCGCGATTGGGTCAGCGGCAGATCCCTCTCCCTTCCCCAACCGGAGCACGTAGTTGTGACGGACGCGTCCCTCCAGGGCTGGGGAGGCCACATGGGACAGGCGGAGATCAGAGGCCTCTGGTCTCCGGCGGAGACCCGACTCCACATCAACCTGTTGGAGCTCAGGGCGATTCGTCTGGCACTGAAGGCATTCCTCCCCTCTGTCCGGGGGAGTGTAGTGCAGGTGTTCACGGACAACACCACCGCCATGTGGTACTGCAACAAACAAGGCGGGGTGGGGTCGTGGATCCTTTTTCAAGAGGCGCTTCGCCTTTGGCAATGGCTGGAACGCCAGGGCGTGACCCTGGTGGCTCAACACCTGGCAGGTTCTCTGAACGCCAGGGCGGACGAGCTCAGCCGTCGGTGCATGATGGATCACGAATGGCGTCTGAACTCGGACGTGGCGCAAGGCCTCTTTCAGCGATGGGGAGAGCCTTGGTTAGATCTATTCGCCACCGAAGAGAACGCGCAATGTCATCAGTTCTGCGCGTTGGAATTTCCAAGGCGGCACTCGCTCGGAGACGCTTTTCGTCGCGAGTGGAGTTGCGGTCTGTTGTATGCCTTTCCGCCTATACCACTTCTGCCCAGAGTGCTGAAGAAGATCAAGCGCGACCGGGCCCAAGTCATCCTTGTGGCTCCGGACTGGGCACGAAGATACTGGTATCCAGAGCTACTCAGTATGTCAGTCGATCCCCCGGTTCGTCTGCCTCTTCAGGAGGACCTTCTGTCGCAGCAGCAGGGGACGGTCCTCCACCCGAACCTGTCCAGTCTCCACCTCCATGCTTGGAGATTGAGCGGCGACAGTTGAGGCCATTTGACTTGCCTCCTGAAGTTTGTAACATCATTCTGGCAGCCAGGCGTCCCTCCACAAAGTCGGTATACGCCTGCAGGTGGAACAGATTTGTGGCATGGTGCACAGCAAAGGCTGTGGATCCCCTCAATGCCCCTCTTTCTGAGGTTCTTCTCTTCCTTCTTTCTCTTGCCCAGCAGGGCTCTGCTCTGGGCACTATCAAGGGCTACCTTTCTGCCCTTTCAGCCTTTCTCAGGCTGCCTGATCAACCTTCTTTGTTCAAGTCCCCTATTGTGAATAGAATTCTTAAGGGCATCTCACACACGTTTCCTCCTGTTCCGTTTGTGATGCCTCAGTGGGGCTTGAACCTGGTTCTTACATTTCTGATGTGCGCTCCCTTTGAGCCACTTCACAACTGTCCTCTTCGCCTTCTGACTTTGAAGACTGCTTTCCTGGTTGCCATCACCTCTGCCAGGAGAGTGAGTGAGCTCCAGGCCCTTTCTTGTACTCCACCTTTCCTTTCTGTCCATCCGGACAAAGTGGTGCTGCGTACCAAACCTTCTTTCCTGCCCAAGGTTGTCACTGCCTTCCACATCGGGCAGTCTATTACCTTGCCAACCTTCTTCCCGCCACCGCATCCCTCTAAAGAGGAAGAGCGGCTCCACCGTCTGGACCCAAAACGTGCGCTCTCATTCTACTTGGATCGCACACGCCAGTTCCGGGTGGATGACCAACTCTTTGTTGGTTACGTGGGCGCGAAGAAGGGGAAAGCGGTGCACAAGAGGACCATCTCCCGGTGGATCATCCTGTGTATCCAGGCATGCTACTCCTTGGCTAGGAAGGAGCCTCCGGCTGGATTGCGGGCTCATTCTACCCGAGCGACAGCGGCTACCACTGCCCTGGGCAGGGGTGTGCCCTTACAAGACATAGGTCAGGCACTACGTGGGCATCGCTGCACACGTTTGCAAGACACTACTGCCTGGACAGCCAAGTCCGGAGGGATGGCTTCTTTGGCCGTTCCGTCCTCCGGGACTTTCTGGTGTGATTATTGGTTCGCAGACCCACCACCGGGGTTGGTATTGCTGGGGTATCTATTCTAAGGTAAGGAATCTAATACTAACGTGTCTCTTTCAGATGCACAAGTTACTACTTGTGTAACGATATATCTGTAAGAGACATTAGTTAGTATTAGATTCCTTACCGACCCACCCATCCTCCCCGTTCTGCGAACCAATATCTAGGGTTAGGATTGTCCCCTTTCAGGGCCCTAGTTTCAATGGCACCAGTGTTGGTTTTTAACATGGCTCTGCGTTTTTGGCGCGGAAAAGCTGTGTCGAAGAACTGACGTCAGCACGCGGAGGCGGCGTCTAAGTACTCCGACGACGTCATCACGGCGCGCACGACGCCGACGACGGACGCGGAGCCGCAGACGACGCCTACCGACACGCAAGGGTACTGCTACGCTAAAATTTCCGGATCCAGTCTGACGCCTGGGGATATTCTAAGGTAAGGAATCTAATACTAACTAATGTCTCTTACAGATATATTGTTACACAAGTAGTAACTTGTGCATATTGGTGTCCTGGGTGGGCACTAGGACACCTACAGTAAATATATTTTTTTTTTAAAGTGAAAAATAAATGAGTGACAGGAGCCGCTCCTTTATTGTTCACTACTTCTTTGAAGGAGTCCCCTATACCCTGCAAGGGCTTTATTTTTTTGAGCATGGTGGTGGCACAAGAATATGAAGGATTGTCTAAACAAGCAAAAACCTCTGAAACCATAGATAAGACAATACTTATGCCACAGTAGTCCTTTGTATTGACTCTTGGCTTCAATTATTTTGAACTTTTTTTTTTCTTCAATTTTTAAAGTTAAGGTTCTTCTCATATAATCCATTAAAACATACACCTCAGTGTGTTTTTCACATATATATGCAAATACTTTTTTTCCCCAAAACAGTTGTCAAAAAACAGTATTCACATCACATACATATTTTGTCACTAACAACAAATCATTTTTTCACACATAAAGACAACAAACATAATTCTGGTGATGCTTATATTTCAAAGGGATAAGCTTCCCATCATACTTTTTAGTCCTACTGATTTGCGTTTTGTATTTGGACCTTATTTATTTTAGTCCTCAATATGGTCTATTCCGTAGGTCCTAAAGAGGTCTGAGACTTATTTTCACACTCTAGTCTCAAGCTTTTTAATTCCAACTCAAGACGCCAATTGCTGGGCGTGATTTTTTTCTCGGTTGCTCTGGGCCTCTTGATGCTAAGAGTCAAAGCGTTTCGACCTTCATTTGGGGGGACCAGGGTAGTATATTTATGAGAAGGTCTTCATCAGGGCGGGACTTTGTTCAGGTAGGACTTGTGTTACCGAGTTTAATACATTAAAATTGTATTAAACATTTATATAATAATGAATATTAGAAAACATCTTGTGTGAATTACTGAAATATACATTTGATTAAAAGTATTCATGATTTTTGGAGAAAGATGATGGATCTGATTGAGATATATATATATATATAGGTGTGGTGTGGTGCGCTTTAAATTGAGGAATTAATTCCTCTTCAATCCTGAGGGTCCCTGGGGAACAACTAGCTCACCAGGTACCTCCAGTATGCGGGAGGGAGCTGCGTTGCAGAGAGGTGTTCAGAGGCCATGCCCCTTTTTACACCTCTCCGCAATGCAGCTCTGTGGCGCTTATTGGAGGTACCTAGTGGGCTAGTTTGACCCTAGGGATCCTCAGGACTCAAGAGGACTTAATCTCCCAACTTAAAACGGACACAGGTCGCGTTTACACAGGGGCGAAGGGAGGGGACAGGACCTGAGGTGACTTGTGCAAACACGCCCTGTGGCGTGTTTTAAGTTGTGGAAATAATTCCCCTTCAATCCAGAGGGCCCCTGGGGGCCAACTAGCCCACAAGGGGCTTCCAGTAAGCGCCACTGCGCTGCTTTGTAGAGAGATGGTCCAGGCCGTGCCCCTTTTTACACTTCTCTGCAACACAGCTCTGTGGTGCTAACTGGAGATACCTGGTGGGCTAATTGTACCCAAGGGACACTCAGGTTTCAAGGAGACTTTATCCACCAAATTAAAATAGCCACTGGGCTTGTTTGCACATGTCTGCTTAGCCCCCCCCTCCCTTCACCAGTGTGCAAACGCGGCCTGAGGCGCATTTTAAGAGGTAGTTTAAATCCCCCTGCCCTATTATATACTAGGGGCTTACAAAGGAGGTCATGCTAATAATAGAGGTACCCCAACGCATAGTGTTCCCTAGTGTATGTAGGTGTTTTAACTGCATTCTAAGTGTCTTTTAGCATAGCACTGGCTCTAGGACTGGTTAGACAGTCAGTTACCATAAGTACCCATCTGAAAAAGTTGAGGGTACAGGATGATTTTGCAACAAGACCGCTTTCTGCTCCTCTGTTTGTTCTTTCTGCATGCCTTCCTTCTTCATGCACTTTTCTTCGTCTTTGAGGACTTCTGTTGCTTCTTTCTGCTTTTTTTTTCTTCTTTTCTTCTTTCTGTGTGTTTTTTTCTTCTTTCTTTACATGTCCTACTTCTATAGGCATGGTTATTATTTATTTATCTAAACTTGTATTGCGCACAGCTACCCTCAATGGGTTTCCCGGCGCCAGGGACAGACAAGAGAAGAAAGCAAGCAAAAAGCCCAAACAGAACAAAACAGTGCAGAAGGATCAATTAAACAAAAGAGTCTTTAATTTTTTCCGAAATGAGAGGAGATCAGTCTCGGCTTCAGAGCTGGCGGAAGAGCATTCCACATCCTTGGACCAAGATAGGAAAACGAGCGGCCGCCCATTTTTGCCAATTTAATTCTAGGGACCAAGAGATTGCCACTGGTGGAGGATCTTAAAGTACGACCAGGCTCATAGACTTGAACCAGGTTCTGCAGGTATTTAGGAGCAGAGCCCTGCCGAATTTTGAAAAGAAGACATAAGGTTTTAAATTGTACGCGGTTCGGGACCTTAAGCCAATGAAGATCACACAGAGCCTTGGCTGCAGAAGATCTCCGGGGTACATTACACAATAAACGAGCTGATGAGTTTTGCACCACCTGGAGTTTGTTTATTGTGGCCTTATCGGCCCCAAGATAAAGCACATTCCCATAGTCGATGCGGGAGATCACAAGAGCCTGGACGACAGTTCTCCGAGTAGAGCAAGGTAGCATCCATAAGATCTTCTGCAACCATCTTAAGATGGAGAAACAGATTGCAGCGACCTTTGTTACCTGCTGTCTCATTGAGAGCTTATCGTCAATAAGATAGCCGAGGTTGCGGGCTACGGGGGTTGGATTCGGCAGAGGACCCATGTCGCAGGGCCAATGTCGAGGGCCCCACAGATCTTTATTTTTGCCCAAAATAACAACCTCGGTCTTATCACCGTTGAGCTTGAGCAGATGGTCGTGCATCCAGGCAACAACGCGTGATAGACCAGATTTCAGAGCAGAGACCTCGTGGCCCTCACTGCTAGAGAGAGAGAACACTATCTGCGTGTCGTCAGCATACGAATAGATTGTTAGGCCGGCGCCCTCCACGATGGTGGCAAGGGGTCTGATGTAGATATTAAACAGCAGAGGGCTGAGAATCGACCCCTGGGGGACGCCGTATGCTGATGAGTAGACAGCAGATTCAGCTTCTGTCGAAAATACCTGAAAGGTGCGTCCGCTTAAAAAGGAGGCAATCCAGGCCAGCGCAGATCCAGCAACACCAAGGGAGCGGAGAGAATTAAGAAGGATGGAATGAGACACGGTATCGAACGCTGCACTCAAATCCAAAAGGATGAGTGCAAAGGTCTCCCCGCGAAACCCGGATTGGGACGGATGGAGATATCCCACATTTTCGACAAACGAATTAAGCTGGGTGTTCACATGTCGTTCTAATATTTTAGAACATGCAGGCAGCAGGGATATGGGCCTAAAATTTGCTAGGTTCGTGATGTCAGCGCCGGTCTTCTTCAACAAGGGAACGACCATGGCATGTTTCCACTCCTGTGCCATAGTAGACTTTATAAGAGAGGTATTCAAAAGTCTCATTAGGACCCTCTGTGGCTCGAGGTCCAACAGTTTTAAAATTTTCATGGGGACAGGGTCCCGAGGGGAGCCTGACCTGATACTATTTAGGCACGATAAAAAGGTAGTGTCATCAAACAAAGACCAGTCGTTGATGATCGTTGAAGGGAGGGGAGGACTCCCAGAAGTAACCACCAGTGAGGACTCAGCAGATGGGGGGGAGGTAGACAAAAATTCATGAATACGCTCCACCTTAGAAATAAAGAAATCAGCAATGGCATCACACTGTGGTTTGTCCAAAGCCGGAGGAGAAGGTACCGTGTCTGCTCCTGTTAGCTTCTTTATCATTGTAAAAAGTGTCCGCGGACAATTCTGGGCTTGAGTGATCGTAGATGCCGTAAAAGTGGCTTGGCCAGTTTACAGTTTACATGATATCTCTTTAGTGCCTCTTTATAAGCTGCCTTACTGGGGATTGAATGGAAACGCCTCCATTTTCTTTCTAATGCCTTGCACTTGGCTCGTTGTGATTTTAGCTCCTCGGAGAACCAAGGTGCGGGAGGATAAAGAGATCTGTGATTCTTAGATATGGGAGGGAGAAGTGCAGTTACAGCATCCCTTAGCCACTGGGACACTGCAGCATTAGATTCTAATCCAGATTTTTCCAAAGTCGGGATAGATTCAGAAAGATGTTGATTGAATGCCACCATATTAAGCTTGTCCCACCGATAAGAAAGCTTGCTCTTACCAGCACAAGGCTTAGCATTAGATGAACAAAGAGGTAACACAAAATGTACCGCAAAATGGTCAGTCCATTCTAGTGGGCGGGCCCTTTGGGAGCAGTCATAGGGTAAGTTAGAAATGATTGGTTCTAACAGGTGACCTGCTGAATGGCTAGCCCCAGAGTTTCGAAGTGAAAGATTGAAAACTTCGAGATCTGACAGTAACGACTGACTGAGGGTACCTTGAGCGTCCTCAAGATGGATGTTGAGGTCACCAAGAATGGTGAAATTAGCCAATTTAAGTAATATAGGGGATATAATATCGGCCAAAGACGATATCCAAGGGCCAGCATTGCCCGGAGGGTGATATATTAGAAGACCAGTAAGCGTTAGTTGAGGGCCAATCGTTAATTTGAATAGAGCGGCCTCACATCCAGGGAGGGAAAACGACTTTAACTTACATTGGTAGATGGATTTAAAAATAATAGCGATCCCCCCACCCTTCCCGGAAGCCCTGTCCTGACGTACCATCACATAGCCGTTAGGAACGGCTAAAGCGATGTCAGGTCCAGAGCTTTCGTGAAGCCAGGTCTCGGTTAAAAACAAAGCGTCTGGTGACTCTTCGTTTATGAAATCAAACAAATTTAATTTGTTTTTGGGGAGCGATCTGCAGTTAATAGTCCAAAATTGGAGAGGAAGGGAAGGCTGAAGAATCTTAGTGGCCTTCCATTTACCCCGGTGATGTGCCTTAGCAGTTTGCGTCTTAGAAAGCGACATTTTACCGGTAGAGAAGCCACAACCTGCACAAGTAAAATAATGGATAGGTAGAGTACAGATAGTACAAGAGACAGGAGTACGGGGTCGCAAGGATATTAAAATTAGTGCGGAGTATGTCAGACGATTGGGAACAAGATCATGATTTAACCGACCTGAGTTGGAAAGCAAAATGTCGATGGGCAGCCCGTCCTGCAGCCCGTCCTCAGCGCGGACGGGCGCAGACGGGCTGGACTCTGGCGTGACTCCGGCAGTGATCCGGCATTCCTGCTGCGCGTGACCGCTGCGCGTCAGCATGATCTCCTTTATGAGGGGGTCGATCTACCCTTACCAAAGATGGCCGCCAAACAATTCAACTGCCGAGGGGCAGAAAGAAAGGGATCAGGGACCCGCAAAGCGCGGTGCAAAACCAATTATTATGCAAGTATAGGGGATCAGTCCTTAAAAACAGGGGAAAAATAAATTAAAAAGCGAAATTAAATAAAAAACGAGGAATTATTAAAAACGCTTGTAATTCAAGCACAATACTTCTCTTTTAGCGCGCATGGCGGTATGACCGCTCTGCACAGGTTAGAATCTTCGTTTGAGGTATTTCCAGCAAGGCAGAGCTCTGAGTTTACTCTCCTTATGAGGGGGTCGAGCTACCCTCACCAAAGATGGCCGCCAAACAATTCAACTGCCAAGGGGCAGAAAGAAAGGGATCAGGGACCCGCAAAGCGCGGTGCAAAACCAATTATTATGCAAGTATAGGGGAGCAGCCCTTAAAAACAGGGGAAAAATAAATTAAAAAGCGAAATTAAATAAAAAACGAGGAATTATTAAAAACGCTTGTAATTCAAGCACAATACTTCTCTTTTAGCGCGCAGGGCGGTATGACCGCTCTGCGCAGGTTAGAATCTTCGTTTGAGGTATTTCCAGCAAGGCAGAGCTCTGAGTTTACTCTCCTTATGAGGGGGTCGAGCTACCCTCACCAAAGTTAGAAACTAGCATTTAAATAACCTTTGAAATAAACTGAAAAAAACATAGGTTTCAGGCACGTTCTAGTTAGGAATTAGCATTTTAAAAAAACATAGAAATTCACTGCAAAAAACATAGGTTTCAGGGGCGTTAGTTAGCTAGACATTTCACTCGTACAAAACCATTGAAATTTCCCTGTTCTAGTTAGTTCAGCTAACTATAACTCGTGCGCCCGCAATGCACTGCTGATGATGTCACATATTACATCACTCATGACATGGTCGGTGACATTACTCTTGACATCACTGATGACATCTCAAATGACATCACTGATGACATCATCCTTGTGAAAAATGGAGATACTAATACCAGTTACAACACACCTATTAAGTAATTCCAAGATCTACACACACATCCACTCAATCACCAATAGTTCTATACAGTGACTCATACATGAACTCACTCATATGTACTCATACATCTATACCTCCTGTTACACACTGACACTCAGCCATAAAGTTACTCACACACATAGTCACATGCAAAGTATCAAACATCCATTTAGTTATATATGCAGTTTTACACACACTACCACACTTACTTCTACAGAAACATACACATACTTACTCTCTTAAACAATCAGTTATAGAAACACATACTTATTTATCCAGGAACTCTTCCAATCTCTCACTCTCACATACACCAATACTCCCATATACTAGTTTGAAACATATGTAGTCACTCATAAAGACAATATTGAGACAGTCATTCCCTCACTAACACACCCATACACACACTCATCCACCCATTCAGTCCTGACCACATGCTGTCTTCAACACATACAGTGAGTCACTCATTCATGCATCTATGCACTAAGTAATACCCTCAACGACCCATACAGACACTCAGACACTCGTACTTATAATTAAAAAACCAACTAATAACCCATATTGACACTCATGTAGCTACTCACCATCCCATGCAGCCAGTTATACACAAAATGAGACTGATACAGATATTTACATACCTAATCATTACTCACTAACCCATTTATTCACTAAGATACACTTAATCGGTCAGTTATACAACCAATTTTACAAAAAAAATCATCCATTTAGACACTTATATACCCATTTATTCTTCCATGGACCTTGAGATGTACATATATAAAACATTTAATTTTCAGAAAAACACACATATACTGGATGATGTCATCAGTGATGTCATTTGAGATGTCATCAGTGATGTCACTGACCATGTCATGAGTGATGTAATATGTGACGTCACCAGCAGTGCATTGCGGGCGCGCGAGTTATAGTTAGCTGAACTAACTATAACGGGGGAATTTCAATGGTTTTGTATGAGTGAAATGTCCAACTAACTATAACGTCCCTGAAACCTTTGGTTTTTTCACTTAATATATATTATTATTATTATTGTTTTATCCAATCAAAAATATGATCATTCACATCTTTAAAAAAAACACAACACATCAAAATAAAAACAGTTAATGTACATTAAAAGAGTATTATCAAAATATCTATACGCACTCACCCCTTGATAAAGTCTGTAGGCCCATATTTTGGGAGTGTGACTCTTTGACAAAGTTAATAAGTCTGCCTGAGTGGGGTGTTTGTATGCATAGTCTGGCCAACCTCCCACCATGCACGGCCTTTGGTTGGCTCCCACCATGTTTTGCTCTTTGTAGACAGCCTTTTCTATGCCATCAGCTAAGGTGTGTTCTGAGCATAGTGTACGGTAAGGCCTGCTAGACCTTATCCATCTTCATTAACCCCTTCGACGCTCATGACGAGCTGGGCTCGTCATGAGGTAGCCTCCTCGCACGCTCATGACGAGCCCAGCTCGTCATGAAACATGCGGTTTTAAAAATCTCAGCACAGGAGCAGAATTCCGCTAGCGCGCATGCGGTTAAGCAAGAGCCAAAGTGAAGATCCGTCCGTTGGTGCCACAGTTCTAGGTACATGAAAAAATGCGCTTTTAATTTGCTGCTGAATCCATAATTTCGGAGTGGCAATTATATACTTGTGTAGTGTCATATTTGCTTATTGAACTCCGTTATAATGTGCCATGTTACTAATGTAATATACACTTCATTTTGGTACCCGAAAGCAAAGGTATGTCCTCACCAATTTTTTTCTTCTTTTGGTGCTAGTTGTATCTAATTCCATCTTCTTGAATCATATGGAATATTCTTGAATCATATGGAATATTGTTATGTTGCAACCTCATACTTCTGTCTTTTCGCAAATGTTGTTAGTGTTCGCCTGAGAATATTCTTGTGATAGTAGTTCTATTTTTATTTGTTTTGGTTTGTTAAAAGTCAGGACCGGATTTTGGCCTCCTAACTCTTACGGGCACATGCATCAAAGGAAATTGCATTAGCAAACGGTGCGAATCGCAAAATTCGGCCGTTTGCGAATGCAATTTCCATTTTTGGGATGCGTTATGCATTTTGTTCTCGCAATTTAAGAAATCGCAAAATTGCGATTGCATTTAAGGAATATCAAATTGAGATTCCTTAAATGCAATGCATCAAACTTTTAAAATGTGCAAATTCGCAAATAAGGGGTGCAAATTACCATGAAGTTGACCTTCATGGTAATTTGCGAAAAAGTGCATTTTTCAAAGTGCCATTTTACACACACACATGCCCTTGGGGCATGTGTGTGTGAAAAATGTACTTAATGGCAAATTTCTGGGGTGCAACAGGGTATCCTTTGGACCCCCCCTGCACCCCTTGAAATTGCATTCTCATTTTGCGATTCCTCAATTGCGATTCGCAAAATGAGTGTCTTCCCATTCATTCCTATGGGCCTCTAGGCCCATAGGAATCAATGGGAAGGGATTCCTTAATTGCGATTCTTAAATTGAGAATCGCAATTAAGGAATTTTAAGAAATCGCAATTTATTTAGCGATTTCTTGATGCATTGCAGTTTGCGATTCCTTAATTGCGATTCCTTATTTTTCGCAATTAAGGAATCGCAAACTCCAATGTTGATGCATGTGCCAGTTAGTGCCACTGAGGTTTCAATCAAGATTTGTATATCGTGGCTAAAGCCGTTTCCTAACATTTGATAACAATCATGGGTTTAGCTATTGAACAGAGGATGTGGCAGAGTCTTGTTTATGCAACCACCTCACTCCTGAGAGAAACACCAGATGCCAGTCTCTACTCCTTGTGGGTTCAAATTCAAGTTCCTCTCTGTCTTAGTCTTTTGTTAATTGTGCTCTCAACATTTAAATTGTTTGCATCAAGGTGCCTAAGTTTTAGTCACAGGGATCAGGAAAGTCATATTGTTTGTAATCTTGCCATGTGTTAAATTCTGAAATATACTAACCACCACAGATTTCTCATTTTAAGAATATTCTCAGGTGCCAGACTAGATCTGGATACTTTTTTTCAGCATTGCTCCCTGCGTGCTGGTGGTTGGCACTATATGGCTCTGCAGTGTCTTCATGCCGACCTGGAAGTGATGGAGCAAAACCACAAATAAGTGTCACCCTTCTGTTCTGACATTGTATCCTTTCTTTCCACGTTCTTTAACTCGGAAAAAGAACTCTGCTACCAACTTTGTCGATTTTCTAACAACTCCAAATTTGTCGCAGATAGTGTGACAGGAAAGATATCTCTCCCGAGAACACTAGTATCCAAACAATGCCGCAAAAGCAGGAAATAGATGTCAGTCCCTGTGGCTGTTGTGTTTCAGCTCCAACGCATGATGCAAGGCCGTGCAATAAGTGCTCCCAAAGGCAATCGGGACCGAAAGCTTTATGTTGCCATGCAAAAGAGATGGCACATTCAAAACAGAGATTCCACTCCAAGTCACAGGGCTGTTTTTAGTCACAGTCATGAGGTTGGCCCCACCAGAAATCCCATTTTTACTCAGTCATATGGTAAGACAAAGTCGAAAACACAATATGAGCATAAAAAAGTGGGCCGGACTCTTCCCCATCTAACTACTCCAGAGCTGCAGAGAAGTCGCATGGTCATCATTTGAACTTCTCACGCCAGAGGTCAAAACAGACTTGTTCACTGAGGTCTTACAGGCAGGGCAACCATTTGCAGAACCTCTTCTGCCTTTTAATGAGGCTCTGACATATACCCTTGTGGGTACCTGGCTTAAACCTTGATCAGGTGCCCTGGTCAACCGCCAGATTGCCCGTTGTCACTGCCCTGCACAGGAGGATCTGGACTTTTTAACTAACATCCTTCCCCGGAGAGTATTGTGGTGCAGGCTTTGGCAAGCCAAGTTAATCTTAATGTGTTCCCTTTTTCCCCGTGGGATAGGGACTCAAAATGCCTTGGCACTTTTGGGCATAGGGTTTTCTCGTCCACCAGTCTTGCCCTGCGCTTTGTGAATATTGCCTGTTGAGCAGATTGTCCCATACACTGTGGGACTCAGTGGCCCAAGACTTTCCTACAGAATCTGAGAAGCTTGTGCTATCCTTTCTCAGGCCATGCAGGATGGTCATTATGAGGCAAAGTTTTCTATCTTCTGCGGCCTTGATACTGCAGTCTCATTGGGCTTAGCTATTGCGACCAGTGTCGCCATCTGACGACATGCTTGGATATGCTCCACTGGCTTTTCGGACAACTCCAATCCACACTTATGGACATGCCCTTTCACGGGTCCCACCTCATGGGGTACAAGATGAATTCTTAGCTGAAGTGCTTTAAAAGACAACCTAGTTACGTCTCGCTCCCTCTGATTTTCTGCCGTCTCTCGCCCACTATCTTCGCCTCTTGTGTGGCTTTGGCAGGGGGCCCCAATTTTGCTATCAGACACCTCATTTCCAGCCTCATCATGCTCCTTTTGCGGCCATTGCTGACGACTCAATAAGTCACACAGACAGCAGGCAGAGCACGCACCCAGTCTACCCTTCCATCAGCTCCCTCACCCCCCACCCCCAAAGGCTCTTAGACAAGTCCTTTGCAATACACACCCGCCCTGTTAGTGGCAGAATCCACCACTTCTTGCCAGGGTAACAAGCCATCACCTAAGACGAGTGAGTGTTGTAGATTGTTTGGCGGGATTATGCCTACCCATTACTGGAAACCACACCGCCCTTGCCACCGTCTCTGGTACGGCTGACAGAGGCCCACCTGTCTCTCTTACAAGAGGAAGGGGCCATAGAGAGGCTACTGATGCCAGAAACAAGACAGAGCTCAACTCTGCATCACCTGTTGGATTTACAAGCTATTCACTTGGTGTAGATAGCCTTCCTGCCCTCAACTCGAGGGAGGGTGGTTCAGGTATTCATGGACCACACCACCACCATGGGGTACTGCAAAAGCAGGGTGGAATGGTGTCATGGACATTGTGCCAAGAGGCCTTGCGCCTCCGGATGTAGCAGGTGTGCCAGGGGATTCTTCTTGTGGCACAGCACTTGGCAGGATCTTTGAATGCCATGGTGAACAACCTCAGCCGTAGACATCTAGCAGAGCATGAATGGTGGTTGCATCTAGAGGTGGTGCAAGGACTCTTCCTTGAATCAGGGAGGCCCTTGGTTTGATATGTTCTCCACCACCGAGAACACACAATGTCAGTGCTTCTGAAACTGGGCAAGGAGAGCTTCGTGTCCAGAACTCCTGAGCATGAGCATCTGTCCTCTGATTAGGCTGCCCCTTTGGGAGGACCTCCTGTTACAAGAGCAGGGCAGGGTTCTGCACTCGACCCCGCACATAGTCCAGCTCCATGCTTGGAGATTAAACAATGGTAATTGAGCACTTCTTATCCCTCTTCTGAGATCATGGACGTTATTTTGGCAGCCAGGAGTCCCTCTACCAAACCTAAATATGCCTGCCATTGGAACAAGTTAGTGGTCTTGTGCTCGACCAAACATGTCGATCCACCATGCCAAATTCTCTAAAGTTTTTTTTGTATGTGTTGTCTTTGCCCAAAAGGTCTTGCTTTGGGCACAGTTAAGAGTTATCTGTCAAATATTACAGCCTTTTTGCAATTTATGAACCAGCCTTCCTCATTTTAAGTCAACAGTGGTGATGAGTTTCTTTAAAGGCCTTCAACATTTGTTTCCCTCCTTACCTTTCATCATTCCCCAGTAGGATTTGTAATTAGTTTTGACCTTCCTCATGTGTTCCTCATTTGAAGCCATGCATAGCTGTCCCCTCTGATTGTTTACACGTAGGACAGTTCTCTTGGATGCTATATCATCTGCCCAGATGGTGAGGGAGTTACAGGACCTTTATGTTAACCCTCCTTATGCTCCCTTCTACCGAGACAAGTTGGTTCTGCGAGCAGATGCATCCTTCTTACCAAAGGTGGTGATACCCTTTCACATTGGTCAAACTGTCACCCTACTGACATTCTTTGCTCCTTCCCACCCTTTTAGAGAGGAGACACTTCTTCATCACCTGGACCCAAGGAGGGTTCTGAGCTTCTCTATTGATTGTACTTGACACCACCAAGCAGTTGATCAGCTCTTTATTGAGTTTGTTGGAATGAAGAAAGGAATAGCAATACAAAAATAGGCCATCTCCTGCTGGATATTGCTCTGCATTAAGATCTGCTACGCTTTAGCAAAGAAGCAGACCCCCAAGGGCTTGTGGGCTCATTTGACCAGAACCAAGGCTGCTACTACTGCATTGGCACATGGAGTGCCGGTTCTGGACATTTGCCAGGCTGCGACGTGGGTCCCCTTTCATACGGTCACAAAGCACTTCCAGCGCTTATTGATGCAGGTGCCACCTCCTGGCACAATGGGGTACTGCTTCAAACATTTCCAGATCCAGTCATGTCGCCTGGGGAATATTTTAAGGTGAGGAATCTACGTTTAGATAGCATCTACAAGAGAAAAAGCGTTACCGAAGATAAGTAACTTTTTCTTCTGTGCTGGCGCCAGACAGTTCAAATTGCAGAACTGGTTTCTGATCCCAAACTCACATCGGCAGAGAGTCATCTTATTTTGTGCTGTGAAATAATTACGGCACAACCAGTGCTTTTACAGCCAGACATTCAGCTTAGGCCTCTCCCTTGAATCCAGTAGTATATGAGAATAGAGGCCCTTTTTAACCCTGACTCAGATGTGGTCCAGGGTATATTTAATGTCCTTCGCAACATTGATGATGAAGACGAGGTGGACAACCTGCTCTCCAGTCATCACACTGTTGAAGGGCCGTATTTAGAGTTGCAAAATGCTAGTGGGCTAGATACCTCCAGAGACAGAGCTGAACTCACCTCCTGGTCTACCAATGGAAGCTAGTGCCTCTTATACTATAATAAGGCAAAGAGCATGTCAGGTCGCTCACCTAGTTTTTGTGTAGTAAGATGGCTTCTTTGAGTTCAACTTTTGTTTCCTGTTGGAGTACAATGTCTCCTTTTAATTTGTAGAGGTAACCTAGGATTTTGTGGCTTTTGGTAGGTTGATTTAATCCTTTCACATTGAGGGACCAGATCTTTAAGTTATGCATCTAGGGAGGTTGTCAGTAGTATATGTAATGATTCAAGTGTGCAAGGATGTCAGAAAAAGTGGTAGAGATTACCACCCTGTAAGGAAGTGATAGGAGAGTTAAAGAGAGAAACCACACGGGCACACTTAGACACTTTTATGCGACTAGCCTCAGAGAAGAAACCACACATCTGGGCAAGACTGAACTCATACGCTACTATAAATATTACCCATCTTTCGTATCTGATTGAATTTATATACCCCTTAACGGTTATCCCTCTCTACACAACGGTTCTAATAACATTTTGTCCAAGAAACAACACTTAAGCACCCTTGTATGCCCACTCTTAATCCCTTATCCCTTCCTTCTAACCCTCATCCCCTCATTCCTCCCACATCCCCTCATTCCTCCCACATCCCCTCATTCCTCCCTCACCTCCCCTTCCTCACACT
Source organism: Lissotriton helveticus (assembly GCF_964261635.1). NCBI lineage: Eukaryota > Metazoa > Chordata > Amphibia > Caudata > Salamandridae > Lissotriton > Lissotriton helveticus. Next base: position 443,863,687 of record NC_136063.1, on the reverse strand, counting down.
GAAACCCCCCTTTTTTGTCCCCCCAACCGGGTGCCCATCCCTGCTCTCCTTTTACTATCCTTCTCTTCTCCATCTTTAGATTTACGTTTTCTTGTTCCCTTCAAGATACTAGCCACTTTACTTGATGATTTTCCACATGTTATACTGTATTATTTCCAATAATGCTCTTACCTATACAATTATCGCTCATATGTACTCCTTGACTTAGACAATTATTTCTGTTGTATTGTTTTATGATTTTTTTTTTTTCATTCTAAAATAAAAAAATAGGGCAAAGGGAAGCAGATTTGTCAGATGCTTGAAACCAAAGCCAATTTATTGACTGAAATTCTTCAGTCGGGTCCAACTTCATCCGAGCCACTGACACTATTTAACAAGGCCTTTATGGACACTCTCATGGCCACGTGGTCCATGCCATGCTCATTCCCTCTGGTCAGCTGACCTGTTGCCAGACAGCACAGACCAGTCCCTGGTCACTCAGACTTTTTGACGATACACCCAACACATGAAAGCCTTGTGGTGCAAGCATCCACAGGGATGTTAATCCGAATACTTTGTATTCAAACCCTCCAGATAGGGAGTCAAAACATATTTATACCCTTGCAAAGTAGATGCTTTCTTCAGCTGATTTAGCTTTATGCAGTGTGCCTTCTCTGCAGATATGCCAGTGCCTTATTGGATCTGGCCAGCGAGAACTTGGCATCTGTTCCGGTGGGCTTCTCAAACTCACTGGCTCCAATGATCCAAGACAGACAGATCACAGTAAAATCTGTGCTATGGGTAGGGCTGGACACCACTGACTGCATAGACCATGTTATCAACAGTGTAGTGCTTAGAATGCACGTCTGGATTCAATCAGTCGAGTTTTAAGGGAATGCCCAAGCATCCCTGATGACATGCCTTTCAATGGTCTAGACTGTTTGGTGAGAAGGAGGACACGGGGTTTGAGTGATAAAGGTAGTCATGCCACAAATCAATCCTTGGTGTTCTTGCCACAGCCACACAATACCATCAGCAGAATAAGAAATTTAGGGGTTATTTCAGAGTCCTCGGTTACCAGCAGCATCAATCTTCCCAGTCGCTGCGTCATAAACATCATCTCTTTCAGGGCAGAGGGAGCAATGAAAACCAAGGCCTTTCACTACAGCAAGGACAGCAGTGCTCCAACTCTTCCTGTCCTACTGCAGCAGTCTCCAAACAACTTGTATTTGCCCTCTCATGCCCACGAATGGCTGCAGGGGAGAAGGGGGAGGGCAATATAAGTTTTTTCGTCTCCACCTGGAAATCCATCATTTCAGACTGATGGGTCAAATTGTTCAAACTACACCCTACCTTTTATTTTATCCTCTTTTCTTATTCCCCCTCACCCAAGAGTATTTTTGATAGACAATGCCTCTATTTTGATCCAAGAAGTCAATGGTATGCTAATCAAAGATGTCATCGAGCAAGTGCTGGTTTCTTAGGGGCAGGTGATGCTGTTCACTCAACTTCCACATGACAAAATAGTGGAGAGACCTCAGGCCTGCACTCAACCACTGGGCATTGAATGCCTTTCTGAGAAAAGACAAATTCAAAATGCTCCTTCTGGCTCAGATCCATTCTGCTCTGGAACCTGGTGACTAGATGTTGTCCCTGGTCTTGCAGGACATGTACTTTCTTAAACCAGTCCTGCAGTCACTTGTGGTTCATGGGATTGCAACACTTCCAATTTGTTGTGCTGCCCTTTGGACTTAACTTAGCCCTTCAGGTATTCACAAAAGGGATAGCGGTAGTTGCAGCTCATCTTTGGAGGGCAGGGGTACATGTGTCCCCGTATGTTGAAATCTGGCTACACCAGGTGGGCTTGGCACAGTAAGTAACAGACCATCTTCAGACAACGGCTGGGCTATTGATCTCCTTGTTGCTTTCTGTCAATGACTCTGAGCTCCACGCAGAGGATTCCTTTCATATGAGCTATCCTGGTCATGGTGGCCTTCAAGGTCTTTCAAAAACCAGAGCAACCTAAATGCCAGGATACGATCCTGACATTAATGGCTGAATCCTGGTTGTCAGTGAGGATTGTTCTTAGGCTTCTTGGACTACAGGCCTCGTCCCATATGCCAGATGGCACATGCAGACCCTGTAATGGAACCTAAGGTTTCAGTGTGCTCAGCATCGGGTTGTCTGTCTGTCTCTGTCCAGCTCTTCAAAACACAAATCAGGACCTCATATTATGGCAACATGAGAAACAGCAGGACGCCTTTATTACCACACCCGGATGTCACAGTTGCAACATACATTGTTAGTGGTTTGAAGAGGCCTTGTGGATGAGGTAGAGATCAAGGGTCCTTGGTCTTCAGCCTTTTGGAGCTTCAGGACATGTTCCTGGCTCAGAAAGCTTTCCTACTGTCCATCATACGAAGGCTGGTAGAGGTCCTAATGGACAACATGGCCACCATGTGGTACTCAAAGTTTGGCGAGGTGGGATTCTGGATCCTATGCTGGGGTACGTCTTGGTGGTGGCAAGACCAGCAGAAGATCCATTGGGTAGCCAACCACCTAATGGGATCTCTCAATTTCACAGCAGATTTACTGAGCTGATGTTGGCTGGTGGACTATGAGTGTTCACTTCATTGCGAGGTGGCACAGGACACCTTCGGTCAATGGACTATGGCCTGGCTAGATCTGTACACCACTGTCCAGAATGTACAGTGTAAAAGCTTCTGCACCTTGGTGTTTCCTCCAAAAAGAGCTTTGAGAGATGCGTTCTGTCTGCAATGGGATGCTGGCCCCCTATACGTCTTCCTGCCGCTGCATCTCCAGCCAAGATTTATGAGGAAATTTAGAATAGACTGAATCCAAGTAATCTTAAGAGCCCCAGACTGGGCCAGAAGAATGTGTCACCCTGAGCTCCTAAACCTAATCAATTAGCCTCTGATCTGGGTTCCCCTTCAGGGTTAACTCCTGTCTCAGCAACACAGTATATGCCTACACCTTAAGCTTGAGCGCAGACTGTTATTTAACTCACTACTGTTGTAGCGTAACTGGGCTCATTTTCTTTTCGTTTCACCTTGTCTCCTAATACTACACCTCAGGTATGATTCGCTTGGTAATCTGATGAATCATGAATCGTGCCCAGAGGGGTCAGATATAGGGGATCTAATCCAGTTATCCAGGGAGGACCAGGAATTGAATAACTGATCTACAAACTAGTAATTAGATTCATGTATATAACCCTCAACACTATGCTATACAAATTCAGAATTATCACAGCTAGACCAAATCTCCTGAAGAAATTCAGTCAGATTAAAATCATACAAGCCAGTAACTCAGTTAAAGCTATTTAGAATTGTAACATTAGAATCTCCTGTCCATGGATCTTTCTATTTAGATTCCCGTCCCTCGTTAATACTCAATTGGAATGCACAATCAATAATTGAAGTTGAGACATAGAAAGACAGTTGAATGATTTGAAGATGGTTTAGTTTTATCAGCAAATTTCAGAAGAGTAAATCCATCGATTTCAGGCATTTAAATTTAGGAGGTCAGAATAATCAAATTTATTCTTTTGTGGCCATCAATTAACAAAGACCTAGAAGAGTTTGGGAAAGGACATGAATGGTCTCAGCTCGAAGGTTCTCTCCGATGAGAGAAAGCAGTCCGGGAAGAGTGCACACAACGTATACGCCAGCCAATAGAGTCTGCAGAGTCTGCAAGTAACAAATAATGTCTCTCAGTCCGCAAAAAAGCAAAATCTCCAAAGAGAGAAGAAAAGGGATCCTCCTTTCTACCGCTCCATCACAGTGTATATTATCGGTCACCTCATCTGGTCAGACCACTCAGTGCTTTGGCCAGTTTGTATAGGGGGATTGTCATGCAGCATAAAGAAAGCACATATTATAGCAAAAAGATGGTCATCATTACGTAAGCCCTTGAACCATCCAGTGTATATGATTTTTAAAATGATCCTTTGCAGAAGCACATGAGTGAGTTCAAGAGGACAGTTTCTCACAGCGATGTTCCCAAAGAATGTTCTCTATGAAACATATTTTCATTCCACATTGTAAGTCTGTGAAGCCTTTCCATGAGCACGGAATGCAAGCAAGTAAGGAAAATTTAGGCCTACATTGAATTTGGTTAATGAAATATAGAATATAAAATAATGGAAATATGCATTTCATTCTAGAATCTTGGGATCCATATATACTTCTCTAAACTCATTCACACTCATAAAGCATTCCAGTTTCATTGAAATTAGCACCTATAATTATGGCATATTACTACATTTTCAAAGTACAACCATATAAAATATTTCAAATAATAAAATATTAATATTGTTTTCAATAATTCTCTTTAGTACATACATGAAGATTATTCTTTGAAAGTTTTGAAACATTTAATCTCATTACATAAGTGCAGCATCCTTTCCTCTTTTCCCAGTAGGTACACATTTTCACATATTCAAAACATGGAGTTTTAAAATGAGATTCCTAAAATACACACATAATGTCATCTAAATTACATTACTTTCATGAATTCTTCACACACATTGTTATTATTAATGAAGATGGTTACGTCATCTTTTATAATACATGAGTCATCTCTTTCACTTTTCTACCATTCTTAATGATACCAAGGCAATTTAGTAAATCATGAACCTATGTGATTCTGCATGCTTTTTCCGATGCAATACCTACGTCTTTTCATGATCTAATTCTCATCATTTTCCAACGTATATTTAGCAGAATTTGTGCATGTTTGTCATTTTTCTCTCAAAGGTTTGAAAACAGTTTTATATGTCTGCTAGAAGGATTCAGCAGTTTTTCTGCTTCATCAGTCCCTCATTTGATGGCAAATTTAGGCATCTCAAAAAGTTTCTCCTGATGTCACACACTACAATTCTGTAATTTTTATTAATTTTAATCTAGAATTTTCCAAAGCCTTCATCTCATTGTAATACCCACTTTTCCTGTCTTTCAATTCGATTTCATCTCTTTTCCTTTTTACTCCTCTAGTCTTGTTCTTAGTTTTCAAACGTCTATAGACTGTAAAAATGACGACCAAGCTCAATACATAAGCAATTGGCAAGATGCGTTTCAAGATTTTGCCCAACAATCCACTCCTTAGATTAGCAAACCGCCTACCCTTGGAAGAAAATTCTTTTTAACTGATTCCCACCCACCATCAGCTTTTAAATCTTTAGAGTCTTTTCCAATGTGTGTAATGTTCTTATGATATCCTTTCAAGTCTTCACTCTTGTCTGGAATATATGTGCAACAATGTTGCACCTTTAGCATACGACAGAGTCCACCTTCCTTTGCAAGAAGGACGTCTAAAGCAAGACCGTTTTGAAGAACCATATGTGTCAAGGTAATCATTTTAGTGTCTTTTACTAGAAATCCTCTAGCAGTATCATTTTTGTATTTTGTGAGAATTTAGTATCACTCCTAGAGATGGTGTAATAGCTCTAAAATGTCTCCCACTACCGCTCCAATACTTGCACCTCTCTTAAGCCTTCGGTGCATCACTTTGTTGGTTTCATCAGATTGACCCACATGATAAATGTCCGGAAAGACTATTGCTACGTAGCGAGATCCATACGATTTTTAAGTATGCCTATAATAGGCATTCTCCCCACATATGTAATAAACTCCAGGGAACACAGTATCAACACCTCCTAAAAATAGGTCCCAAATTTCCCTGAACTTGGAATGTATGGTCACATTTTCTGGAACCAACAAAGTTTGTATTAACCTCAGTCCTACGCTTTAATATGCTTAGCCTTACTCTATGTTGCCAGTCTAAAGCAATCGCAGCTTGGTTTCCCATTGGTTTTAGATCTGGTCCCTTAAGTGCCCACAGTGGTATCCTAGTATGATTTGCAGCGTTAGCCATGACCTGCCCTCATCTACCCTGTATTGATTCTATGAATTCCTTTTCTACATTATGCAAAAAGCATATTAGATTGTGTCAATGTTCATTTGCTGTGTCTAAACTCTGCGTAGGCTTAAAGAATTCTCCCATCATTTCAGCTGTTTTAGTATCAGTGACAGGATTTAAATATTTTCTTACAGGTAGTTCAGAAAAGTTTAGATCATAGTTAGAATATTAGTATTGAAATTGTTCTTTGCCATAAAATAAGTTTGTTAATACACTGCAAGAAATACCATAGGTTACGGGTAGATGATGATAGGTCACTCCCTCAGAGACTTAGGTAGGCAATAGTGAGGGCACATAATCTCTAGCATCCATGGTTCCTACAAACTCGTAGAGTAGTTTTGTAAATGCATTTGTTGAAAAATCACCAGTAGACTGATCTCTATGTAATACCTTATCATCTGAAATGCTTAGTCCATTCTGACTCGCTAAGTTATTCTTAGGCACAGGCTTGCTCATGTTGACATGATGGGGCAAATTCAATACTATAAAAAATACTACAAGCAAAACAGAAAATATAACAAGTATACAGTCACGTACATTTTGTGTTTTGTTGATATCGTGTTAGGATCCATTATCTCCTTGGAATCAGATCTTGCGACTCTTGATAAGTTTTTATTAAATGTTATTAGCTTGCAGCACAAGTAAGCTTCAGGAGCTCGTTCTCTGCAAGGCTTCAGCTACGTTGCTCTACAGCACAGCTTACACTCTCCTTTATTGTCTTGTAAAAGCAGGCTCTCAGCAATTGCACAGTTCTTGTAAATAGCAAATTTCTTCAGCACAAAACTACTAATTTCTCTTTTTACTGACCAATGGATTCAGGCATTTTCAGCTGAAACACAGAGTTTCCTCAAGGTGGCTCGTGCGAGCTCGGATTGTTGTAGGAAAAGGTGTGATATGCTTTTCCCTAGTCATTCAGTGCTAGATAAGTCCATTGAGGTGCAGCGTATTTTTGACTAGGTACTCTAGCTCTTTTGGACCTCTTCACTGGTGGTCCTTTATCATCTCTGTCACTTTGTTCAGACTGACTAAAGACTTCTGCAATTGTTCGTGGCATTCTTCTTTCCATTAGATTGTGTCTCAATGGGTCTTGTTTCCAGGGCCAACAGTCACCGGATGTTACTCGCGTTTCAGGTGTACTGTTCCCTTCGGTGAGGTCAAAATTACACCTGGTCAGCTCTTATTGTAGTGGCCCTTTGGTACCTGCGAGAACCGACTCTCTCGGACCTCCCTCGGATCCAGTGCACAGAATCCCAGTAGCTGGAGCCCTCTCTACAGTTTGGCTAACCTGAGACGGCTGTCTTTAACCACTCTGGCACATCCGAAACAAGCACTGTATATTCAAGGGGACATAGGACTCTGCAAGTATAGGCGACGTGCACCCAATTTGGAAAACCTCCCCACTAAACAGCAGTTGTGGTTACCAGAATCACCGGGATTGGGCCATGCCAATGAGAATCCAAACATCACTTGCGCACCTGTTTTTTCCCTGGACCCAATCACACAGGCTTAGGACGTGGCACTGTTCCTGTTGAAGCGAAGTAGCAGCTTCCCCAACCTGCTGAGACCCAGAACATACCACGCCAGCCAATCATTTACTTTAATCGAGCACCAAATCATCTGTAATATTCACCAGTGCATTTGCTGTAACTGCAGGCTGTCTCATAGTCATCCCCATAATTATTTCATGAGGAGATAATCCTGTTCTTCTGTCTGGGGTACTTCTTAAACTCATTAACATAAGAGTTATTGCATCTGCCAATCTGGATTTCAGTGCCTCATTTATCTGCTCCACAATTCCGGAGGCTTCTGGATGATGAGCACAGTGCAGGCATTTGCA